>NC_047033.1:8973611-9143587 GCF_902652985.1 Pecten maximus | reverse complement strand
ATAAAACATGTCCTAATGAGTATATATAGGTAGTGTGTTATAAATATTTCATTTGAATATCGCACCTGTCACCATCAGCATTCAACATGCCTGACTGACTAATTCTATACCGTGACGGACATGTCCTGTTCGATATGTACATTGTACACTGCATCACATTCTACAATTATTTTTTAAAATTTGTTAGTGTCATCAGTGCAGATCTGGGAAAGAGAGAGAAAAGTGCCTATCATGCATGGACTTGTCCTGGTACTCCAGGAAGGCCAATCGAGGGCTATAAAATACGCCGAGCCAATAATCAAGAGTTATTACTAAAAGTTTATATAACTTACGGTTACAATTGTTTGCAAACTATTTTATAATGTTAGCAAATTCGCAGTACATGAAGTGTTTGAGTATTAATATTGTTGCTATACCGCTCGGACGCGCCTCAAAAATGTCACTTTATGATATGTAGATACTAGTTTTTTGTTCTCAAGCAATAAGCTAAGTTCACAAAATCAATAATATTATAAGCATGCAGAATGAATCTATAGAAATATATTGTGTTAGTTCATACATTTAAACTCGAACAACAATCTTAAATACTGCATGTGTAAACTACTGTATATATTTAGATTTCTAATAAAACTCTTATTGTAGTGCTTTTCGCAATGAAATCCTTCTGCTAGATTATTATTACACTTACTGTGAAGATTCTTACAAGTGGTTTATATAATAACTGTTATTATTGCGTCAATTCGTTATTGTGTTAATCTGTTTAAATTATGTAACGCGATAAAATTTGAGTACAGCCTATCTACGCCGAAATAAATGTGTACAGTATCATCTTGTATACGAGTTATTCCCCTTCAACAGTTTGAATGCTAGCGAGACATACTATCTACTTAGTATTGTGATGGTAATTAAAGTATTGATGTCCCTGTAACCGTTGTGATTTATGTTTTACATTTCTGTATGCGTCCTTGTATGCTTTTATTCGTTTTTTACTAAAGTCTAAATTAAATGATAATCGAACAGAATAATAACTGCTCCCGGGAGCAGTTGTTTTGTAGATTGATAGAAATTATCTCATTTTTGGTGTATTTATATTCAATTTTCAGTAATATTTCGTTTAGAATAATGCATTTTATTTGACGACATTTGATGGCAACAAAACAAAATGTACCTTTCTAAGGTAACATCAAAGCACCTAACAAACGGAAATGTATGTAAACCGGAAGTGCTTCCAACGCCATATTTGTTTTTCAGCGGGCGAAAGGTGACTGCTGACTTCATACTAAGCTGCGACATCATCATCTATATATAACATCCGTTCAAAAAGTATGTCTGATGTGCGCTAATGCTTCTTTTATTTAAATTATGACGTAATCTAATTATTAGACTGTCAGAACGCCAAATGATACTGTCCCGGTCTACACATACTGGCCGACCAAGTGATCAGGCGTCTGTGTTTTACCTACAACGAATATTCATACCCTGCCTACACTGCTCTCCGGCTCTGACGACGACCATCTGTCAGAAATTGTCCGTCCGTCGTCCAGAGCTACGTTGTTGCAGCTATGTTTTACCGTAGCCTACAGTAGGATAGCTTGTTAGCGTGTTTATATATGAAACATACGGATGCGTCTGCTAGTACTGCTAGAGTAAGGATGGAACCAGTCGGACATGCATTACTAGGCTAGAGCAGTACGTACACGTATGTATAGGCACAGGTGCCTGACTCGTTTTATAAAATAATTACATATAAGAGTACATATAAATGAGACTTATATGTACTCTAATATGTTATTATTTTATAAAACGAGTCGGGGCACCTGTGGTATAGGCCTATATATCATTCAAAGGAGAGATAGTTAACATGAGCCAAATTGGAACCAGCTCGACAGCTGCACATGTCAGGGCATCCAGTAGACCCTTGAAAGTATGTTTTTGACTCCCCAAAATGAAATCCGACTCTTGGGTTTGAAGGGACTTGTCTATTTGACATATGTTTTGACCCTTCAGATTTCTCAGAAATAGTGATTTGACTTCTGAAATTGCTGAAAGTCAAGGGTCAACTGGATGCCCTGCACGTACATCCATTGTACATCCGCAAACCCATGTCAAGTTTGGGTAATACAAACAACTGTCATTTTTTATTGAGTTAAACCATTCTTCAGGGCTTTTTGAGCTTATTACATTAAAGCATTTGAAAAGGTTTCATGTAACTGAGAATTAAGACAAGCTGGTTCATTTGAATTTTCCTATGTATGTGAAAGCTCCTGTCAGATATAACACATCAGTTGTAAAAATTGCCACGAAATGCCTTTCCTGTTCATGTGGTGTCCCTACTCCTATACGTATATGAGGTCTTATTCCACCTGATTACATTGCTGGATATTGCGACCTCATATCCCCTCAGCGTGTTTTTCTTGTAGTTGCCAGCGCCCCTGATTCTGGGGCGCGACAAAAAAGTGTCATAAACCATCTAAAACGATAATTCATGTTAACAAATATGTGTACGCTTACTTGTTGATGAAGTATCAATCCATTTATGCACAAACTGTTGATGGACACCTCTTAAATATAATTATATCCACAATAATTCACTTGCTACCTGCTGTGTTCAAATATTGGGTCACTAAAACAACTTTGCTGTTCCGGTTATTATAAAATACTGATTACAAATAAAACGGATAGCGTACGTAACGTTATATATTTCACAACGTTTTGTTTGTTTCGTCTATTTCAACTCCAAATTTGGATAAACCGGAAATAACCTCGAGAGGTCACAATCAAAACAAGTATGGCGGTATATACAAATAGGACCTACGCTTAAACAACAAAAGAGGCTAATAATCACTGATCTTAGATATAGATATGGACACACGTTGTGTAACTTTGTGTATTTATGATAGATAAATAGAATAAGGTAAATCAGATCATATGAAATGTGAGTAAAGATAACTTTTAAACGACTTTAATTAGATGGGTCACAGCAACATGTTTTATGTGCGGTGGTGATTAGAGGTTACATGACAGCCTGTCAAAAGTTTCCTGTCGTGTATACCTCTAATATTATTGGAGTAGTGGTGTCCCTAGTGTTGGACCATTCAGATCCAAAAATGTATCTTAGTCATGATCAAGAACTGAATGAAGATGTTTACGGTATATGTCTTTATAACCCACTGCAGTAATTCTTCAAAATCACATACATTCCAGATGCTGTATTGTCTCTGTCAGATAGCTTGAGAGTATGGCCATTCTAAATATCACGAATGACCACGGCCACTACTGTAGTTAAACTGGACTGGGTCGATCATCAGCAACCAGGTAGCTCATGATCAGTGGTAGAGTGTCTGTCTAGTGTTCGGAACATCCCGTGTTTGAACCCTGGTCTGACTGCTACATTTTCTCCTTCTCCTGTTATATAATTGGCAAGCTTGAATTGCCTACCCTTGTTTAAAGCATTGAGACTATGCATGATTAGCAAGGGGATATTTGAACTTGTGGTCTTTGGGGCGAAGACTTGAAAAAAGGAGGGAGGAATGTAGCGGAACTGGACTGGGTCAATACCTTTTTCAAAATTACAGTGGTCCTTAAATAACCAATGATTCTGCTAAACCTACAAACCCTGAAAGTTGGCATCTTCACAGAATTTGTTTTGGTAATTTTCAAGGAAGGTCTATTTATATCAACTCGAAGATTCCTTAGCTTATAATTATTGCAATTACTCAAGCTGGACTTTTGTTTCAGGTGAACTGGTTATGACTTGACTGTGATCCCCACTTTGTCCACACAAGGACAGAGTGATCATTTGTGTATCTGGATCTTAACAATGTGAGTATATATCATACTAAGAGGATTATTATAATAAGAGGTTGTCTCCTGTTGGCCACCAGTCTAGATCTCCCACTATTCACCTATTTGTCTCATGTTAGCTGTAAAAATATTTGATTTTTCTGTCAACCCAGATAGGGTGCCCAGACTGACTGTCTTTAACACAAAGTGAATAGCATCGCAATATTAATATGAGTTATGAATAAATAGGTGCATGTCCTCCCACATTTTATTCACACATTTCAAATATTATGCCAATGAGACAAACTCTTGTATGTCTTGAATAAATAATTGGAAATTAAAGAAATACAGATGGATCATCAAAGTATTCCAGACCCACTTTCACTTGCATAATGTTATTACCGGGTAGTATGTAATTTTTAAAAAAGTCACATGATGTAAATTTGTAAATCTGTGACATATGGTATAATAGTTTATAATATTATTTACTTTTTTAATCCTCCCACTCTTAGTCTGCATTACTACTATAAATCTGGGTCAATGGTAAACCAGGTTTGAATGTATTTTTAATACACGAGGTAGCTCTAGTCGAGATACACTGGTGCAAATTTCAACATGCATTCCATAGTCTCTACCTGACATATTAGTGATTTTACAAACAAAAATGATTGTCATGTTATTATGTACATGTATGTGAAGTAGCAACTTTACTAGAATACACAAAGAAAATTTGTGGGTTTCAGTGCGACCGAATGGTGGACATCATGGCAACCTCTCAGGGGCAGAGTCAGGTGTCCGAGGCCCTGAAACAGTATGTTCAAAAGGACCTGAAGGACAAACAGATTCTGGTGGTCCCTGAGGGCAAGTACAAAGGCTGGGTTCCCCGAAGTATCTACAGTCTAGAATTGGACGAAGTTTGTCTCCCTTTCCTCAGGCTCCAGTCCTTTCCTGTAGGTGGCACCTCTCTAGGAACTTTAACTAAAATGAGGGTGTTTGAAGCAGTGGGAAACTACCTATTCAAGCTTCCATCAGCATTTGGGAACTGTAAAGATTTGAAAACTTTGAATCTTAGTTTTAATTACTTCAACCGTTTGTCTCCATCTGTTTTCAAGCTTGAAAATCTGACAGAGTTGAATGTAAGTAACAATGAGCTTACAGAGTTGTCTTCTGATGTTGGCCAATTAAAGAATTTGAAGACTTTGGACCTGAGCGGGAACATGTTGTCGGCAGTGCCTGATGAGCTATCCCAATGTAAAAGTTTAGAAAATGTTAACATTTCCAGAAAGTGGTACCCTCGGGACGGTGGGATGACAGAGCTACCTGGTGCAGCATGCAACCTGCCAGAATTGCGCCAACTTGATGTTAGTTGGCACCAAATTCATACTATTCCTGACAATGTGGGTTCTCTGACCAAGCTACAGTATCTCAACCTTAAGGGTAACTTCTTAAAAAATGTGTCTGAAAACATCACACAGTGTGTTCGTCTACAAGTATTAGATTTATCTGGAGCTATGAAACTCAATTCTGTGATCCCAGAGCAAATCATGATGCTCTCTGAACTAAAAGTACTTAATTTAAGCGGAAACTACTTTACTGAACTACCCAAAGAAGTGGCAGGTCTGAAAAAGCTAGAGAAATTTGTGATGCGAAGAAATGCATTATTACGACTGCCTGATGCTATTTTTGACCTGGAATTCTTAGAAACCCTTGAGCTGAGTGACAACTATTTATATGAAATCCCGCCAGCTGTTGCCAATTTGAAAAATATTCGGTATATCGACTTACAAGGAAACAAATTAACAGGATTACCAAATGAGATTGGCAGGTGTTTCAGTCTGATACATTTGTCTGTAGCATGCAATGAGTTAACTAGTGTGCCAGATACGATATGTAGACTTTCTAAACTACAGGAGTTGAGTCTAGAACACAATCAATTGAAGGAACTTCCAATGTTATTGGATAAACTAGCCGTCTTGGAAAAAACTGGGCGCTTAAGTGTGTATGACAATTATCTTTCCAAACCACCACAGGAGATTTGCAATCAAGGAGTTGTCTCCCTTTACCGATACCTAAAAGAGATGAGAATTAGTGAGGCAAAACATCGTCGTAAGATGATTTTGATTGGAGCAGCAAAGGCTGGAAAGACAAGTCTGAGGAATGCTTTGATGCTGGGTCATTCAAAACTGGCGGCAGAGCATGAAAGGACATGGGTCTTGGAGCGCCATCTGTGGGAACCTGAGCCAAGTCTTCGAGTGCAGATTCTGGACTTTGGGGGCCATCACATCTATTCTGCAGCTCACCACATGTTTCTGACACCAGAGGCACTGCACTTGGTAGTATTTGACCTCTCCAAGTATGATGAGGAAAAATATGACACCATGGTTGGAGACTGGATTGATGCCATTGCTGATCGAGCTCCAGGGGCGCACATCATGGTAGTGGGCACACATGCTGATCTCTGTCCAAGTGACATTGTTAAATCAAGGATCAATCATATCTTACAGAAGATGAACGCTGATGAGAAAGCTAAGATAGATGATCTCAAGTTGTCTCTAGAGAAAGCCAAAACAGAGCTTATCAATCTGACGGGCAAGGAAAGCAACACCAAGTTTGAGGACATTGATGCCCAGAGGAAGCGAGATAAAGTCAGTGGTCTGCAGCGTGTGTTAAATATGCGAGTAACCTTAGCCAGTAGGGTCGATGTCGTCAGTTGTGCAGACACACTAGATGGTGTGGATAATCTGCGTGCATCACTTCAGCAGAAACTGAAGGACACGGATGAAAAACCCCTACCTAAGTCCTGGTACAAATACCTGCTCGGTATTCAGAAAAAGACACAGAAAATTCTACACAGGCAACAGGCACTGAATATCTTCAAAGATGTCATGGAAACCATGAACCAGTCAATGATCGGGATGGAGGGGTCGGCAGAATCTAGTTTGGATATGGTACTGCGATACCTCCACTCTACTGGCGAAATTGTCTGGTATCATGACAATCCGCGTTTGAGCAGTATCATCTTTCATCGGCCAGAGACTCTTGTCGAAATGTTGAGGGCCATATTCCGGCATGACTTTGAGAAGGTCGTCCAATTTAATGACACTTATGGACGCCTGGCCAACATAAGCCTGCACAAGTTTGAAGAGATGAAGGCAGACTTTTTGGAACAAGGTCTGATGACGGTGGAGCTTCTTCACTACTGCTTGTTACACTTCCAGCTCACCACAGATGCACGTGACATGTTCATCGACCTCATGCTTAAGTTTGACCTTTGTTACGAGGTACCAAAACTAGCTGGAGCACCAATGACATTTGCGTCTAACAGGATCCTCCGTTTCCCCTGGTTCCTTAACAGTGAAACTCCACCTAATCTCTCTACCCAGTGGCCATTAGCTATTCCTTCAGACATAATTCAGTTATGCTATCGTCTCCAGTTTAAGAAGAGGCTACCTCCAAATTTATTTGAAAAGTTCTCAGCTCGTCTTCAGGCTCATATCATGAATCGATGCGACTGGAAAAACGGTGTGTTGGCTACTCGTAATCGTACAAAGTTACTAGTTACCAGGGAGACGGTGGATATGTCGTCGGGTAGTCGTGTAGATGTGTCTGTGTCTGTACGTGGAAGTGACTTGCAGGAACTGTGGTTAGTGATGCTAAGGACCTATGGTGATATGATCACACTTTTACAGGAGTGGCCCTTCACTCGGTACGAACAGTGGCTTTTATGTTCCCATTGTCTGATCCTGGGCGATGATGATCCCTTCCTCTACCCAGGCGAGGTACTTCAGAATTTGTGTCCACGTGGCCACTACCAGACAATGTCTTGTAGGAAGGCAAAGGATGTACCAATACCTGCCTGTTTCCTCTTTCCCCTTGACCCAGGTAAGTTTGTACATCACAGTAATTATATTTAAGAAATGCTGTTTTTTCTGAATAAAGCAAAATTAAATAGAAAAGAATCCTATGAAACATAAACTTTGTGGTGGTAAGTATGTAAATAGATTTTGGTATTTCTAATGAAGATGTATATATGTAGTCACTGAAACATCACGCTTACAATTCCAATACTGGTAACACCATAATTTATTCACAGAAAAGGATCCCGTAATGTGTATGAATATGATAGGATGAATATTAATACATCCATTTGCTTAGTAACATGCCCATCCTTGACAATTGCAGTTCATTGTAAAATACTGAAGCAAATGTTAATTCGTTGTTCTGCAATAAGCCTATACCTATATATAATTACCTTGAAAAAAAGTTTAGGGTGTTGACACTCAGGGCTTCAGGCCAAGGCATCCAGTTGACTCTTGACTTTAAGCAATTTCGGAAGTCAAATCACTTTTTCTCAGAAATCAAAACACAGTCAAATAGACATGTTCCGTCAGTTTCAGGGGTGTAAATATCCACTAGTCTGACGTCAAGGGCTGCAAAATGTTCAGCTGGGTCTAGTGAAAATTACAATGATACTAGTACTATAGCCCAATAATCACATCTCCATTTCGAGAGTAAAACACATGCTCATTAGTTGATGACCAGAGTCCTGTACAACTCATAGAATTTTGATGGGACTCATAGAATTATGGAAATAGTTAAATCTAACATTGTGGGACTCATTGTTTTCAGCAATACAATTGAAAAGGACTTGTTTAAATGAATTGTAGATTGATCACTGGTATAAATAATAAGTTTTTTTTAAAGACTATCAAGAAGACATTGCAGAACACATTAAGGTGGTGAAGGAGTTCCTACTCTCTACATATGATACTGTTGATGGAGGTGGCAACTACATACAAAGTAAGTGTGGGTATGGGGGTAAATACTGTTAGTTCATATGGATCAGAGGTCATATATACGTACTTGGTATACCTTATACGGTGATGTCCTGCTCTTAAGATTTCTTCAATTCCTGTGCTATTTATACCGATCTGCCTCTGTCAAAACTGATATGCCCATCTGTTTTCTATACTGATTTCATCCCTATAAATTAATTTTTGACTAACAAGTGTTAATAACTTACCCCTAGATTTAGAAAATACCTTTTTATCTGTGTTGAGAATGTGCAAGTAGTATATGGTTTGATTTCTATATTTTCCCTTTATGTACTGTGATACAGGCAAAATATCTTGGTAGTAAATTTTACCTGAAAAATATCCTCCCCCCCCCCCCCCCCCCCCCCCCCCAAAAAAAAAAAGATACACGTTGGATATTTGGCCATGTTTTCAGGGCTGCTGTCAAACCTGGGTCTGAGCTACATTGCAGCGCGATGTGGTGCAGAATGGTCCCTAATGGCTTTAGCATTGGGACTGACCCAGCCAGAGATAGAACAGATACAGTTAGACAATCCCTATCAGACAGTCAAGCAGATCACCACAGCACTGGTTCGCTGGCGGGATAGAAAACACAACACAACAGAGGAGGATGTTCTACATGGCTTGCTGACTGCACTACAGACTGCCGGTAGACAGGACCTAGTCGACGATCTGGAGGACAAGTTCCATATACAAGGTATTAATTATGCACCAGCCGTATGTGGGGGAGGAGACGTTATATAATGTTACAATGTAGCGATGTCTGTCCATCTCTGTTCTCAACCTATCAAATCTCATTGTAGAGAAGCAGGCACATGTTTACTAGTTTTACCCAATTTGTTAAGGCAGCCCAACTTTGTCTTCTGAAAGGTTTCAATCATGGCTGTCTAATGTCATGTGATTGTACAAAGGTTTTTTACAAAGGCCTGCATTATAAGCATTTCTGCATTTGTCATGTTTTCCCTGAAATCGGCCAACAAGAAAATGTAGTAGTTTGTAGTCTATATCAATGCCCTCAGTTGCAAAACGATTAAAAATATATCTGGTTTATTTTCAGTGAATACGTAATAGTTCAACAGTGCTACCTCATACTCCTGCAGCCTTCTACAGTTATAGTTGAGCTTTGACCAAGACAACCTTCCCAAGTTATGCTGGTTGCCTTGAAAACAACTTACTCCAGAAAATCTGATTGTTTGTGAGGAGATCTAGAGGTACTCAATACTATAAAAAAAAACAGTTGGAAATAAAATCTGCTGGCTCTCAACAAGAGGAACCAAATCCTAGCAAAAGAATGTTAGGAAATGAAATATGTTGGATTGTTAGGAAATATACTAAGGAACAATGATAATACTAGAACTCGATGGCTTTTTTTTCTTAGTGGTCCAAATGGTTTGAGCGATCAGATCGGAATTTTTGTTTTTGAAATTAGGACGAAACTAGGTGTCCTATGTTGTCTTTTATGTTTCATTAGCCATGTAAAAGACTTTAAAAACCTGTAATATATGCGTTCTTCAGGTGTGTTAAGATTTATATATTTGAAAGTATGTATGTAGGTACTGATTTGTCCGCATAAACAAAACTGCCCTATATTTCAGACTTAGATAGGCCATTAAAAATCTGTTGACAGAAACATTTGAAAAGAAAAGAAAATTAATATTGAAATAAGATTATTGCTTTTACTGTTCATATTTTCTTAACAGCTGAAATGGAAAGAGTTATTCTGATTCTGTACATCAGAAATATTGTTAATGTTAGTATAACCTTTGACTAGATCCGTAGTTTTAGAAAAAAAATACAGAATAATTTATATGTAATTAAAGTATTGTTGAGTGATTTTTTTTTAAGTTTACTAAACAGTCATTGGTTAAAGCTGGTGTTCACATGTTTTCCAGTTCTTTTGGCAACTATACTTTAAAGTGCTGAATACTTTTTATAACTTATGTAACCTATTGTGATAAAATGTATATATGATTTGTACCTGTATGTAGGGTGCTGTAAGACCAGAGATGTGTAAAATGTAGCTTGTATACATCCAAAATGTATTGAGATCTTCAATTCGACATGGGGATATTTTTCAATTCTTTGTGTATACATGTATGTGCGCTTGAGTGATTAAAATTCTTAGTTTTGAATTTACATTTTCTATATACAAAATGTATCTGCTGTAGTGTTGAATTATCAAATTTACTTAGATTTTTTTACTGCCGAAAAAGAAACGTTACATGTACAATGTATGTAAATTTGTGTTATAAATGTATCTTTTTTTCACAGCATAAAGAAAAGTTTCAATGTCAAATACATTTGACAAAAAGTTTTTGATGAAATATTTTTTTGTGAAAATCATGTTTTTTGACTTTTCAGATCACAAGGTTTTTTGATTTTGTAAAAAAAAAAAAAAATTTATACATCAATTATAAAAATATCACATGCGTCACCTTTTGAGGAAACATCAACATGTACTTCATACGGTTATTACTATATGGTTATTACTATATGGTTATTACTATACGGTTATTACTATACGGTTATTACTATATGGTTATTACTATATGGTTATTACTATACGGTTATTACTATACGGTTATTACTATACGGTTATTACTATATGGTTATTACTATACGGTTATTACTATACGGTTATTACTATATGGTTATACCTGTAGTTTCATTACATCAACCTGGACACAGAAAGTTTGTGAGCAGATTTCTTTTCTATTCAAAATAGTTATTATAACTGATCCCTCTGCTTAATATGTTCCTGTTGTTTAGGAGATTTAACATGAGTGTAAAGGTTTTAGTTGACTTCTTGTACCAAGTCAGCCTTTGAAGCAACCTACCATTAATACTAGTAGTAAAATCCATTATCGACAGTACAGAAAAGACAGCCCAGAATGTAATGTACATGTATCTAGTATGTAAAAGGTCTAAATTATCATTTTTATCACATGAAGTGTTTGTATCAGTCTTTAGATGTATTATTTTTTCCCTCTGTGCAATTTTTTAATCTTTGATATTATTTGTATATAACCAATTAACAGGGATGCATTAGAATTTCATGAAATGTTTAAAGAGCACATCATGCTTAATTTTGACAGCAAAAGTTCTCGGTTGAGGCTACGCAATCAGGAAATATAATTATTATGTTTTTCTTAATTTTGCCTGTAGTGTTAAAACTCGTCATTGAAGAGTTATTCCCCTTTGTTGCTGTGCCCTATTTGATAGCATGCCTACACGAAGAACTTTTCAATGTCAGATTATGACACAACATTAGTTAGTTTTACTACAGATATACTCAACCAGTGTGATGTTTGACTGGTATTACGTTTATTTGATATTTATATATAGCGGCACCATTTGATTTCTGTTTTGTCTTGGGTATATAAACTGTTTGTTTTTACTGCAATACCCGGTACAAAAATATGATTCCTTCTGTGAACCGGTCTAGTTTGCTGAAAGTAAATTAGTTTTTTGTCTATCTTATTTTTTTCTATCTAACTGTTATTGTTGTTGCCATATTTCATCATGATTTATATACAAGGTGTATACCTACGTATATGTCCGTATATGCAGTTGCCAGTATACTGCCATCTCATCATTCCAGGATCATTTCTCCATGTGTTATAGCCAGTACTATTTAGTTATAAATATTTTTTTCAACATTATCAGAAAAAATGTCTGTGCGTTTTTTTTTAATCAAAGCTTCATAGATAAATTATTCATTATTGAAAAATTAAATTCATGATCGTCAATATCACAGCAAATTTATTCATGATTGGCATTGCCACAATATCACAGCAAGACAATTATAGGGTGTAAATACATTATCTATCCTTTGAGTTTACACAAAAATTCATTGAAATGTCTTTCGTTCATACAATAGATTGATGTTGTTTAAAAGTTTTACAACAATCCTTGAACTCAGTACTCTAAATATTTAGAATTTTTATTTTGAAAGGAGGTAACTAACACATTTCGTTGGTAAAATGTAGTATGAACCCTTTAAGTGAGTTGATGAAATATAATTTATTGTTATGAATACTAAATACTCATAAGCTAGTCAATTTGTTACCAACTGTACCAGTAACTATCACTAAACATGGTTCGGACTGATGATGAAAAGTGTTTGAATTTTGGGTGAGTGCTTGAAAAGTGCTTCGGGTGAGTGCTTGAAAAATGCTGAAACTTTCTCACGAGTGCTTGAAAAGTACTGGAAATCAGAATAACTTCCTGTAAACAGGCTTTTTCAGACTCCTTCTAACATGAGAAATTAATCGCAAGAAAATATTTAAAAAAATTCAAATGTCAGCATTATTTGCTTAAATTTTCGATAATATGCAGATTGCGATGTTTTGTTCAATTTAATGATATAACAGCCTTTTGAGCATTTTATTTGCCTGACAAAAATTTTTTTTTCAAGACAAAAATTACCCCATTGGACAAAAAAATGCACCTGGAAAATTAAGAAAAAGTGCTTGAAATGTGATTGAATTTTGGTGTAAAATATCTGTACAAACCATGATAGATACATGTACATCAGTATTTATGAGTTATGTTTCCAACATCACAGTAGTTTGAATACATTGTACTAACAACTAGTAAAGAAAGTATCAGTCTGTTTGACTGTAATGTACTAGGGTATATTTGTCAGTAGTGAGTACAGTGTATATATGATAAAATTCATCTGTCTCGTGAGACAGGTGACTTATTCAGAACATAAAAAAATATCAGTATTATGTTGTTTTTTTCTTGACTATTTAATGTGAACTCTATGAAAATATACATGAACATAACACTACATTGAAGGTATATAACCAAGATACCGGAATGTCTTACGATAATATCTAGTTATGAAGCAGTCATTCATACCTTGAAAAAGTGTTTGAACTTACATATGTAAGAAATGTCATTAATACAATAACTTCTTTAATTATATTACCATGTGTTTGTAGTACCAATACCTGTTTTGGTGTGCAATTGTTTCATGCTTTCTATGTATAAATGTCATATGTCGTATAGTGATTAATAACTGAAGTTTTCCTGTGATGTTTTGTCTATATAATAGACAAAATAAATATATAGTGTAGATTTGCTATAATACATTATTGATTTGTAATGCCAAGGATGCGAGAGACTTTATTTGACAAAAAGAAAATAATCAATAAACAATATGGAAGATGCTGGCAGATTTCCTTAACCGAAACAGTCTGGCATGGTCTGTTTGTTTATTAAGAAGATTAATTTGTCCGATTTTACTCAACAGTGTTACATTTAAAAAAATATGAATGTCATATCACAAAATATACTGAAAAAAAACTTGAGTCAACCACTGATAAATACAGCATCTTGAAAAAAATTCCGGAATCCCTCGGAAATCGATTTCGAGGGTTATTGGAAATTTCCCCAAGATGTTGTAATTGCCACCACTGATATATACTGGTAGGAAATGTTGACAAAGGGAAATAACTTTTATTTTTTAGCAAATGTGATTGCCATGAAGTCATAGGTGTTAAGAGACTGCATCACCATCAATACTATTCAGTTGAAAATATTCCTGGGAGATTTTATTTTTTGCCATTATTAAATATAGCAGAAAATCAATTCTCAGTGAACATTAATACTGTGAGTGCAAATTATCAATATTCTATAGCGGCAGATAATATATACTCACAAATGTTTGGAAAATTCATGAAATATTAGCCCTGTGAATTTAAACAACTATAAAGTATTTCATCACTAATCTGATAGTAACAACACACAAATACTGACAGAGATTTGTAGTCAGAATATAAAACAAACCTAGTGATATTTAGTCAGAGTCAGTCTACCTTCACCAGTGTGGTAGTGAGTGTTTGTTAGGTACACATTCTGTTTGTTTGTTATTGTTGTTGGGTTTATAGCCCTGTGAACAGCCTGAGTTATTTTGAGATGGATTGTCCTTGTAGTAGCTGGTGGCTACCTCGCTGAACAACATATCTGACACCTGTTGCATGCCATCCAGAATTAGACTGACATAAACTGGCTTATTCCGAGTTAAAATCTTCATTGATTTTTAACTAGAATTATTTTTAAAAAAAAATGGATTTATATAAGGACCACACAGGCTGGTGTTAAGAGATTGTAAGGTTTATAAACTATTATGTTGTAACAGAAGGTATTTTTGTGCTGTGATATTCTTTGGTATTGCTGTCGGACATTAATACATGCTAAACTTGTATGATAAGGTCAGTCATAACATTGCATGCTTTATAATAAAACATTTCTTTAAACATTCATTGCTTATATTTAAAGCCAGTATTGTATGGATAAACTCGAGAAAGTTTATCAATTTGTTTATTTCAGAATGAGTTTCTTGCCCCCAAATACAAGTTAGCATTTTATGATAAATACTCTTAATTTTTTTCTACACTTTGTGATGTCCCAGAAATGTTCCAAGATAATAAATCCTAGACGGTTACCTCATGAAATTTATGTATGAATTATAAAGTTGTGAAGAACTAAAACAGAACAACTTTTATCACATAACTGGCCCGTTCTGCCATATCATAACTATCCTAAGAAACATGTGTAATAACACTATTGTGACGTCATGATAAATATGTCGTATGATTGCTGGGTTGACGAAAATGTCCCATCCGAAAGGGATTTCACCTGTCTATTATAGAAACAAAAAATGAAAGTTTTTAGCTTATATTCTCTTAAATAGTAGTTATGTGATAAATAGAGTCTTACACTCTTGGCTATGTCATATAAACTTTATTGAAAACGTTTAATAAATTCCATATGACATAGCTACTCATGTAAGGTCCTCTATTTATAAATTTGTTTTCGTAAGTCAATTGAATGAATAGCTACTCGTGTAAGATCCTCTACTTATAAATTTGTTTTCGTAAGTCAATTGAATGAATTTCTTTCTGTCAACATTAATAAGTCTAATTTTTTATGTAACTGGGGGAGGAAACCAGAGTACCTGAAGAAAGCCTGGCAAGTGACTCACGCTCTTCTCGCATCCGATTGGTGAAAGGGGAGCATGATACCACTGCGGTAAAAATGCCAGAGACATTTATAGATTAAGTAAAAAATTTTGTATGTGTATGAAAAATATTAGCATTGATGTGACAATATCATTTATGGATATCTGATCCAAGATTATTATATGGCATAATTTCATTTCTCATTAATTTGCAATCTAAAATGATTTTAGTTAATTGGTTGAATCAATTGTTTTAATATGATTTGAATTGATGTAGTAAGAGAGCCATAGTATGTACATGTATATACCCCTTTGTGTGGCCCTACATTTGGAAAACGTGATTGGGAATGGAGGAGTGTCATGATTTTAAATCATCTTTTTGTTTGTGCTTTCATCTAATATACATGTAAAAATAAATATAAATTATTTGTCAAAGAAAGAAAACAGGATATTTGATGAAAAACAAACACTTTCTTGCCAAGTAAATGTTATTAACGGGTATTTCTATTTTACAGTAGTTTTCACAATTTAGCTCAAACATACACTAGTAGTGTTATTTGACAAGGAAAAAGGGAAAACAACATAAGAAATTAAAAAAATTCTGTGTGCGAGATAATTAAACAGCATTCTTATTTTAGCATCATTTCCCCACAATTTAAGTCTGTTGTAAAGACATACACTGAAAAAAAGAAATAAAGCAAAAAAAAATTCTCTGTGTAAATTATCATTACAAACAAAAACCATAAATGTGAAAGAAAAAACCAACAACCATTTCTCCAAGTAAACTTTCTTTAAATGGCATTTTTATTTAGCACCAGTCTCACAACTGATTTCAATGAGAGTCAATGTTATAACTTCAAACTTCAGTTCACCTCAGATTGAGTAACTTTCCTTTGTTTCTGACAATCCAGAAAATGTGTGATAGCATATGCTGCAGAGGGTAAGTGATTAATCTATTGTATTTTCATGATATTGTGTATGATTGATCTTTTGTGTTTTCGTGATCTTGTACTAAATAATGCTATAGATTTAAGTCTCTACAAATTTAGTGCTAATGTATTATATATTTTAATGAGTTGAATTCTTACCATGAACTTCATGATTCGGTACCAAACTGCCATTGTAGTTTTGTTATTAGTTTATGTCTGGAGGATATGCCCTGACCCGGTACACTAAGCTTTGATTACCTCTGTATCCATAGTTACTGAATTCATGACCTATTACTTTTTCAATGAATTGTATTTTTATCCTGTTGTACTTTGTAAACACCATAGGTGATCAGTATTTTCAGAAAAATTAAACTAATTGCAGTTAATACAAAATAATTCATACACATGTTAACCTAGCATGATGATGAGATCAGATGTGTATATTAATTGATATGGTGTTCATGAGGTAAGATTTTAAATTTGGTACATGTAAATTATTTAATAAATAAATAACACTATAATTATGTACTTAACACTATATTTTCATTATAAATAATGAAGTGCTTGTAACTTAAAAAAATGTTTGGCAAGTTAACTTAGCACCTTAGTGGGAATGTATGCCATACATAATAGGTTAGATAGTAATAATTATTGTCATGTACTTAACCCTGTATTGGAATTATCATGAAATGATTCTTATTAAAAAAAATAAAATGAACATGATTATAATATCTAGTGTGACAAGTACAGTTACATAGTAACTAGAAAATGAGGTGTTCCTATATATCAGTTTTCCCTTCTGCATTGGCAAGAAATAACTTCATTATCAGATTATTTTTCTGTATTGGCAAAATGTAACTCGGACATTATGATATGTTTCTGTTATTTTTGTTCACATGTACTGAAGTTTTGCCACCATTTTACAGAAATTTAAGTTCATATTGGACATATTTTCATCTTATTAAAGTGAGAAAACTATGCCATGAGTGAAATAGATACTTTTGTTTCAGTCTGGTCTGTGAGAATGTGGGAGTGAATGTCATAGTTGCTTGAACGAGTCTGTGATTTTATTAAATGTCACGCATGCAAGCAACTGTACATGCTTCTCTATAGGAGTCTTTATGTATACAGATCTATGTTATCATCTTTAATGAAACTATTTATGTTTATGAACACGAGGCTATGTAACTACCTGTTTGATAAATAAACAGTACTAGTCGTCTTTACTGTGTGTTTTGTATATCTGCGCTCTGTTTTGAAAAGTCTTTGAATTTTGCTGTGTGGCATTGAAAAACCTTGCATCTTCGACCATGACCTAGAAAGTGTGAGTTAATGTTTTTTACATATTTAAATGTTATTACAGAGATTTGCACTCTGGTAAATGTATTTTCAACCAACAGTGAAAGTGAAAGTTTCAGTTCCAATTTTGATCAATGAATTCAAAGCTGCTGTCATATTGCACTTTTTTCTCACGTTAATAGACAACAAGAAAATCGAAGAATTAACACATTTCATGCAAATCATGAAGTATCCGGTACATACATGTGTGTATTGCAAGACTTAGGATAATAGTCTTTGATTCTTATGTAAAGTTCCATGTAAAATTTCATTAGAACACTGAAAATCTTAACTGATTTGGAATCTGATTAATCGTATCTGCTTACACTCTATATCCATACTGATATCCGATTTGTATATTTTAAATTTCAAAATATTTTATTAACAATACACATATAAAATACAGTATTGTCAAAAGAATGAGCCAACAGGCTAAGCCTATATAAGTCTTCTTCTGAAGATGTACCGGTTAGACCTGGCAGAAAGATGATAGTTATATCAAAAATAGAAATAATTTCAATGGAATAATTCTCCAAAATAGAATTGGTCAATAGTTGAGTGGAAACAACATATCAATGCCAGACCCAAAAATGAAAACTAGTATGTAATAGATACATATATGTAAACACTAAGAACTCACTCACACATTCATTCACACATTTGTACTAAAATAGTATAATGCAACAGTATTACGGATAAGAAACTTGCTGTAAATGTTATATGCATAAAGACTGTATTTTTAGCCCACCATCATCAGATGGTGGGCTATTCAAATCGCCCTGCGTCCGTGGTCCGTGGTCCGTCCGTCCGTCCCTCCGTCCGTAAACAATTCTTGTTATCGCTAATCCTCAGAAAGTACTAAAGGGATCTTTCTCAAATTTCATCTGTAGGTTCCCCTTGGTGCCTAGTTATGCATATTGCATTTTGGGACCGATCGGAAAACAACATGGCCGACAGGCAGCCATCTTTGATTTTGACCATTGAAGTTTGTTATCGCTATTTCTGAGAAAGTACTGAAGTGATCTTTCTCAAATTTCATATGTAGGTTCCCCTTGGTGCCTAGTTACGCATATTGCATTTTGGGACCGATCGGAAAACAACATGGCCGACAGGCAGCCATCTTTGATTTTGACCATTGAAGTTTGTTATCGCTATTTCTGAGAAAGCACTGAAGGGATCTTTCTCAAATTTCATATGTAGGTTCCTCTTGGTGCCTAGTTATGCATATTGCATTTTGGGACCGATCGGAAAACAACATGGCCGACAGGCAGCCATCTTTGATTTTGACCATTGAAGTTTGTTATCGCTATTTCTGAGAAAGCACTACAGGGATCTTTCTCAAATTTCATATGGAGGTTCCTCTTGGTGCCTAGTTATGCATATTGCATTTTGGGACCGATCGGAAAACAACATGGCCGACAGGCAGCCATCTTTGATTTTGACCATTGAAGTTTGTTATCGCTATTTCTGAGAAAGAACTGAAGGGATCTTTCTCAAATTTCATATGTAGGTTCCCGCAGGTGCCTAGTTATGCATATTGCATTTTGGGACCGATCGGAAAACAACATGGCCGACAGGCAGCCATCTTGGATTTTGACCATTGAAGTTTGTTATCGCTATTTTTGAGAAAGTACTGAAGGGATCTTTCTCAAATTTCATATGTAGGTTCCCCTTGGTGCTTAGTTATGCATATTGCATTTTGGGACCGATCGGAAAACAACATGGCCGACAGGCAGCCATCTTTGATTTTGACCATTGAAGTTTGTTATCGCTATTTCTGAGAAAGTGCCTAAGGGATCTTTCTCAAGTTTCATATGTAGGTTCCCCTTGGTGCCTAGTTATGCATATTGCATTTTGGGACCAATCAGAAAAAACATGGCTGACAGGCAGCCATCTTGGATTTTGACAATTGAAGTTTGTTATCGCTAATTCTCAGAAAGCACTGAAGGGATCTTCCTGAAATTTCATATGTAGGTTCTCCTTGGTGCCTAGTTATGCATATTGTATTTTGAGACTAATCAGAAAACAACATGGCCAACAGGCAGCCATCTTGGATTTCGAAAATTGAAACTGGTTATCGCTATTTCTAAAAAAATTAATGAAGGGATCTTCCTGAAATTTCATATGTAGGTTCCCCCAGGTGCCTAGTTATGCATATTGCATTTTGGGACCGATCGGAAAACAACATGGCCGACAGGCAGCCATCTTGGATTTTGACCATTGAAGTTTGTTATCGCTATTTTTGAGAAAGTACTGAAGGGATCTTTCTCAAATTTCATATGTAGGTTCCCCTTGGTGCCTAGTTATGCATATTGCATTTTGGGACCGATCGGAAAACAACATGGCCGACAGGCAGCCATCTTTGATTTTGACCATTGAAGTTTGTTATCGCTATTTCTGAGAAAGTGCCTAAGGGATCTTTCTCAAGTTTCATATGTAGGTTCCCCTTGGTGCCTAGTTATGCATATTGCATTTTGGGACCAATCAGAAAAAACATGGCTGACAGGCAGCCATCTTGGATTTTGACAATTGAAGTTTGTTATCGCTAATTCTCAGAAAGCACTGAAGGGATCTTCCTGAAATTTCATATGTAGGTTCTCCTTGGTGCCTAGTTATGCATATTGTATTTTGAGACTAATCAGAAAACAACATGGCCAACAGGCAGCCATCTTGGATTTCGAAAATTGAAACTGGTTATCGCTATTTCTAAGAAACTAATGAAGGGATCTTCCTGAAATTTCATATGTAGGTTCCCCCAGGTGCCTAGTTATGCATATTGCATTTTGAGACCGATCGGAAAACAACATGGCCGACAGGCAGCCATCTTGGATTTTGACAATTGAAGTTTGTTATCGCTATTTCTCAGAAAGTACGGAAGGAATCTTTCTCAAATTCCATATATAGGTTCCCCTTGGTGCCTTAATCATAAATTTTATATATAGGTTTCCCTTGTTTGAAAAGTACTAGAGGTTTCTTCTGAATTTACACAGATTAGTAAGACTTAGAAGAAGAGAAAAGTAGAGAAAAGATCAATCTGACATGGAACCTATGAAGAACATTCAATGGTGGGCGCCAAGATCCCTCTGGGATCTCTTGTTACTACATGTAGTTTATCATGTATACATAGAAAAACGCTTTGGAGATTTAATATATAGATTAACATGATAAAGAATAGAATTATTTATATGATCAGGTGCATTGAGGATACCAGATACTAAACAGTGAAGATTTACATAACCTAACACATTATAAATGGATGTAATATGATGTCTTGGATTGGAATATAAAGAACATTGAAAGAAAAAATGCACTTTATCCTCTCTAGGAGCACCACATGGGCAGGAAGCACTATCAATCAGGTGATCTTGGAACCTATCATAATTAAGATCACTTTTAAAATTTCTAAGCTGGCATATGATTATATCAAGTTTTCTCGGAACAGAATAAATAAAAAAAATCAGATACAGTTATATCAATAGTTGTTTTTAGCTTTGCTCCTGCTTAGGGCTCAGCATATAAGGAGTGGGACCACTGCTTCGCCCGTTGTCAGTATAATGTGACCGGATGGGGTATGCTGCTGGGTGTCTTCGGCAGTATGCTTCAGTGAGGTAGCACTATAAATCGGCAAAAGTTCCGGCCTATCACAAGGAGACTTAACACGAACATACCGCAGCCTCCAAAAACACACATACGCACTCGCCACACGCATGCATGTCGCACGCACGGGAGGCCGTCCTTAAATGACCTCAGCTGTTAATAGGACGTTAAACAAAATAAACCAAACCAAACCAAATAGTTTACATTTAAAATAAGAAATTGAGACAGGGTCCCTTAGGGAACTATCAAGTGCATTCCACATAGGCATAGTTGCAGGAAAGAAGCTTTTCATATAGCTATTACAGTTCGTGCTTGTGGTATATTAAAGACTCTGTTATTTCTGAAGGTATATACTATTATATTTTTTACATTGAGAAATGATTGTATCATATTGAAAAGATATGATAGAGTGTAATTATTAATAATTTTAAACATTAGCATTAGTTTATGATTTCGTCTTCTTGTACTTAAAGACTCAAGTTGCGTTTCATTGTATAGAATGTGATGAGAAGTACCTCTTCTGAGACCCGTTATAATGCGCATAGCTTCAAGTTGGACAGATTCAAGAAGGTCAGATTCAGTTTGAGAACAGTTGTCCCACACAACACCAGAGTATTCTAAAATTGGTCGTATATATCAAGTATATAAAGTTTTAAATGTTTTCCTATCAACTAAGTTTTTTAGAACACGAAGTATACTTAGCCTAGAGTTAGCTTTATGATAAATATTTGAAATATGATCCACCCACGTACCTTTACTATTAAAAGGTAGACCCAAGTGGTTGTGATTTTCATTTTGTACAATTGGATTATTGTTAAAATAAAAAAGATGAGGGTGGTCAATGTTCAACCTACGACTGAAATTCATAGATATTGTTTTATTAGGATTGAAGAGAATTTGCCATTTATCAGCCCATTCAGATATTGAAACTAAATCATCATTAAGCATTTTAGTAGGTGTATCAAGGTCATTATTATCATGTACTATTACGTAGAGGGCGGTGTCGTCGGCAAAGAGTTTGTATACTAACATGTTATGTAGCCATACATATACCCGATCTATATATATATACATTTTATGTAGCCATACAGATACCCGATCTGTATATATATATACATGTTATGTAGCCATACTGACACCATATCTGTATACATACGTGTTATGTAGCCATACTGATTACCGATCTGTATACATACGTGTTATGTAGCTAAACTTATATCCGATCTGTATACATACGTGTTATGTAGCCATACTGATGTCCGATCTGTATACATACGTGTTATGTAGCTAAACTGATATCCGATTTGTATACATACGTGTTATGTAGCTATACTGATACCCGATCTGTATACATACGTGTTATGTAGCTATACTGATACCCGATCTGTATACATACGTGTTCTATAGCCATACTTATACCCGATCTGTATACATACGTGTTATGTAGCCGTACTGATATCATATCTGTATACATACGACTTATGTAGCTATACTAATATCATGTCTGCATACATACGTGTTATGTAGCCATACCGTTATCCGATCTGTATTCATACGTGTTTTGTAGCCATACTGATTACCGATCTGTATACATACGTGTTATGTAGTCATACTGATATCCGATCTGTATACATACGTGTAATGTAGCCATACTGATATCCGATCTGTATACATACGTGTTATGTAGCCATACTGATACCCGATCTGTAAACACATGTGTTATGTAGCTATACAGATACCCGATCTGTATACATACGTGTTATGTAGCTATACTGATATCCGATCTGTATACATACGTGTTATGTAGCCATACTGATACCCGATATGTATACATACGTGTTTTGTAGGCATACTGATGTCCGATCTGTATACATACGTGTTCTATAGCCTTACTGATATCATATCTGTATACATACGTGTTATGTAGCTATACTGATATCATATCTGTATACATACGTGTTATGTAGCCATACTGATTACCGATCTGAATACATACGTGTTATGTAGCCATAACGATATCATATCTGTAAAAACATGTGTTATGTAGCTATACTGATATCCGATCTGTATACATATGTGTTATGTGGCAATACTGATACCCAATCTGTATACATACGTGTTATGTAGCCATACTGATGTCCGATCTGTATACATACGTATTCTATAGCCCTACTGATATCATATCTGTAAACATATGTGTTATGTAGCCATACTGATGCCCAATCTGTATTCATACGTGTTATGTAGCCATATTGATGTCCGATCTGTATACATACGTATTCTATAGCCCTACTGATATCATATCTGTAAACATATGTGTTATGTAGTCATACTGATATCCGATCTGTATACATACGTATTCTATAGCCCTACTGATATCATATCTGTAAACATATGTATTATGTAGTCATACTGATATCCGATCTTTATACATACGTGTTATGTAGCCATACTGATACCCGATCTGTATACATACGTGTTATGTAGCCATACTGATGTCCGACCTGTATACATACGTGTTATGTAGCCATACTGATACCAGATTTGTATACATACGTGTTATGTAGCCATACCGATATCATATCTGTAAACATATGTGTTATGTAGCCATACTGATACCCGATCTGTATACACACGTGTTATGTGGCTATACTGATGTCCGATCTGTATACATACGTGTTATGTAGCCATACTGATATCATATCTGTATACAAACGTGTTATGTAGCCATACTGATACCCGATCTGTATACATACGTGTTATGTGGCTATACTGATGTCCGATCTGTATACATACGTGTTATGTAGCCATACTGATATCATATCTGTATACATACGTGTTATGTAGCCATACTGATACCCGATCTGTATACATACGTGTTATGTAGCTATACTGATACCCGATCTGTATACATACGTGTTATGTAGCCATACTGATACCCGATCTGTATACATACGTGTTATGTAGCCATACTGATATCAGATCTGTATACATACGTGTTATGTAGCCATACTGATATCCTATCTGTATACATACGTGTTATGTAGCCATACTGATATCATATCTGTATACATACGTGTTATGTAGCTATACTGATATCCGATCTGTATACATACGTGTTATGTAGCCATACTGATATCATATCTGTATACATACGTGTTATGTAGCCATACTGATACCCGATCTGTATACATACGTGTTATGTAGTCATACTGATACCCGATCTGTATACATACGTGTTATGTAGCTATACTGATACCCGATCTGTATACATACGTGTTATGTAGCCATACTGATTTACGATCTGTATACATACGTGTTATGTTGCCATTACTGATACCCGATCTGTATACATACGTGTTATGTAGCCCTACTGATATCCGATCTGTATACATACGTGTTATATAGTCATACTGATATTATATCTGTATACATACGTGTTATATAGTCATACTAATGTCCGATCTGTATACATACGTGTTATGTAGCCATAGTGATACCCGATCTGTATACATACGTGTTCTATAGCCCTACTGATATCATATCTGTATACATACGTGTTATATAGTCATACTGATATTATATCTGTATACATACGTGTTATATAGTCATACTAATGTCCGATCTGTATACATACGTGTTATGTAGCCATACTGATACCCGATCTGTATACATACGTGTTTTGTAGGCATACTGATACCCGATCTGTATACATACGTGTTTTGTAGTCATACTAATGTCCGATCTGTATACACACGCGTTATGTAGTCATACTGATACCCGATCTGTATGCATACGTGTTATGTAGTCATACTGATACCCGATCTGTATACATACGTGTTATGTAGTCATACTGTTATCCGATCTGTATGCATACGTGTTATGTAGTCATACTGATACCCGATCTGTATACATACGTGTTATGTAGCTATACTGATACCCGATCTGTATACATACGTGTCATGTAGCCATACTGATACCCGATCTGTATGCATACATGTTATGTAGTCATACTGTTATCCGATCTGTATGCATACGTGTTATGTAGTCATACTGATACCCGATCTGTATACATACGTGTTATGTAGCTATACTGATACCCGATCTGTATACATACGTGTCATGTAGCCATACTGATACCCGATCTGTATGCATACATGTTATGTAGCCATACTGATACCTCATCTGTATGCATACGTGTTATGTAGTCATACTGATACCCCATCTGTATGCATACGTGTTATGTAGTCATACTGATACCCGATCTGTATACAAACGTGTTATGTAGCCATACTGATATCATATCTGTATACAAACGTGTTATGTAGCCATACTGATATCATATCTGTATACAAACGTGTTATGTAGCCATACTGATACCCGATCTTTATACATACGTGTTATGTAGCTATACTGATACCCGATCTGTATACATACGTGTTATGTAGCCATACTAATACCCGATCTGTATACATAGTGTTATGTAGCTATACTGATACCCGATCTGTATACATATGTGTTATGTAGGCATACTGATACCCGATCTGTATACATACGTGTTATGTAGCCATACTGATTTACGATCTGTATACAAACGTGTTATGTTGTCATACTGATACCCGATCTGTATACATACGTGTTATGTAGCCATACTGATACCCGATCTGTATACATACGTGTTATGTAGCTATACTGATATCCGATCTGTATACATACGTGTTATGTAGCTATACTGATACCCGATCTGTATACATACGTGTTATGTAGCAATACTGATATCCGATCTGTATACATACGTGTTATGTAGCTATACTGATACCCGATCTGTATTCATACGTGTTATGTAGCAATACTGATATCCGATCTGTATACATACGTGTTATGTAGCAATACTGATACCCGATCTGTATACATACGTGTTATGTAGCAATACTGATATCCGATCTGTAAACATACGTGTTATGTAGCCATACTGATACCCGATCTGTATACTTACGTGTTATGTAGCTATACTGATATCCGATCTGTATACATACGTGTTATGTAGCTATACTGATATCCGATCTGTATACATATGTGTTATGTAGCTATACAGATACCCGATCTGTATACATACGTGTTATGTAGCTATACTGATATCCGATCTGTATACATACGTGTTATGTAGCTATACTGATATCCGATCTGTATACATATGTGTTATGTGGCCATACTGATACCCAATCTGTATACATACGTGTTATGTAGCCATACTGATGTCCGATCTGTATACATACGTATTCTATAGCCCTACTGATATCATATCTGTAAACATATGTGTTATGTAGCCATACTGATACCCAATCTGTATACATACGTGTTATGTAGCCATACTGATGTCCGATCTGTATACATACGTATTCTATAGCCCTACTGATATCATATCTGTAAACATATGTGTTATGTAGTCATACTGATATCCGATCTGTATACATACGTGTTATGTAGCCATACTGATACCCTATCTGTATACATACGTGTTATGTAGCCATACTGATGTCCGACCTGTATACATACGTGTTATGTAGCCATACTGATACCAGATTTGTATACATACGTGTTATGTAGCCATACCGATATCATATCTGTAAACATATGTGTTATGTAGCCATACTGATACCCGATCTGTATACACACGTGTTATGTAGCAATACTGATACCCGATCTGTATACATACGTGTTATGTAGCTAGACTGATACCCGATCTGTATACATACGTGTTATGTAGCCATACTCATACCCGATCTGTATATATACGTGTTATGTAGCTATACTGATACCCGATCTGTATACATACGTGTTATGTAGCCATACTGATATCATATCTGTAAACATACGTGTTATGTAGCTATACTGATATTATATCTGTAAACACATGTGTTATGTAGCTATACTGATATCCGATCTGTATACATATGTGTTATGTGGCCATACTGATACCCAATCTGTATACATACGTGTTATGTAGCCATACTGATATCATATCTGTATACATACGTGTTATGTAGCTATACTGATATCATATCTGTATACATACGTGTTATGTAGCCCTACTGATATCATATCTATATACATACGTGTTATGTAGCCATACTGATTAGCGATCTGTATACATACGTGTTATGTAGCCATACTGATATCCGATCTGTATACATACGTGTTATGTAGCTATACAGATACCCGATCTGTATGCATACGTGTTATGTAGCCATACTGATATCATTTCTATATACATACGTGTTATGTAGCCATACTGATTACCGATCTGTATACATACGTGTTATGTTGCCATTACTGATACGCGATCTGTATACATACGTGTTCTATAGCCCTACTGATATCATATCTGTATACATACGTGTTATAGTAGTCATACTGATATCATATCTGTATACATACGTGTTATGTAGTCATACTGATACCCGATCTGTATACATACGTGTTATGTAGCCATACTGATACCCGATCTGTATACATACGTGTTATGTAGTCATACTGATACCCGATCTGTATACATACGTGTTATGTAGCCATACTGATACCCGATCTGTATACACACGTGTTATGTAGTCATACTGAATGTCCGATCTGTATACATACGCTGTTATGTAGTCATACTGATACCCGATCTGTATTCATACGTGTTATGTAGTCATACTGATACCCGATCTGTATACACACGTGTTATGTAGCCATACTGATATCCGATCTGTATGCATACGTGTTATGTAGCCATACTGATTATCCGATCTGTATACATACGTGTTATGTAGTCATACTGATACCCGATCTGTATACACACGTGTTATGTAGCCATACTGATATCCGATCTGTATGCATACGTGTTATGTAGTCATACTGATACCCGATCTGTATACACACGTGTTATGTAGTCATACTGATACCCCATCTGTATGCATACGTGTTATGTAGTCATACTGATACCCGATCTGTATACACACGTATTATGTAGCCATACTGATACCCGATCTGTATACACACGTATTATGTAGCCATACTGATACCCGATCTGTATACATATGTGTTATGTAGCTCTACTGATTCCCGATCTGTATACATACGTGTTATGTAGCTATACTGATACCCGATCTGTATACACACGTATTATGTAGCCATACTGATACCCGATCTGTATACATATGTGTTATGTAGCTATACTGATACCCGATCTGTATACACACGTATTATGTAGCCATACTGATACCCGATCTGTATACATACGTATTATGTAGCCATACTGATACCCGATCTGTATACATACCTGTTATGTAGTCATACTAATGTCCAATCTGTATACACACGTGTTATGTAGCCATACTGATATCATATCTGTATAATTCGTGTTATGTATTCATACTAATGTCCGATCTGTATACATACGTGTTATGTAGCCATACTGATTCCCGATCTGTATACATACGTGTTATGTAGCTATACTGATACCCGATCTGTATACATAGTGTTATGTAGCTATACTGATACCCGATCTGTATACACACGTATTATGTAGCCATACTGATACCCGATCTGTATACATACGTATTATGTAGCCATACTGATACCCGATCTGTATACATACCTGTTATGTAGTCATACTAATGTCCGATCTGTATACACACGTGTTATGTAGCCATACTGATATCATATCTGTATAATTCGTGTTATGTATTCATACTAATGTCCGATCTGTATACATACGTGTTATGTAGCCATACTGATTCCCGATCTGTATACATACGTGTTATGTAGCCATACTGCTACCCGATCTGTATACATACGTGTTATGTAGCCTTACTTATATCCTATCTGTATACATACGTGTTATGTAGCCATACTGATACCCGATCTGTATACATACGTGTTATGTAGCTATACTGATACCCGATCTGTATACATACGTGTTATGTAGCCATACTGATACCCGATCTGTATACATATGTGTTATGTAGCCATACTGATACCCGATCTGTATACATATGTGTTATGTAGCTATACTGATACCCGATCTGTATACATACGTGTTATGTAGCTATGCTGATACCCGATCTGTATACATACGCGTTATGTAGCTATACTGATACCCGATCTGTATACATACATGTTATGTAGCCATACTGATACCCGATCTGTATACATATGTGTTATGTAGCCATACTGATACCTGATCTGTATACATACATGTTATGTAGCCATACTGATACCCGATCTGTATTCATACGTGTTATGTAGCCATACTGATGTCCGATCTGTATACATATGTGTTATGTGGCCATACTGATACCCAATCTGTATACATACGTGTTATGTAGCCATACTGATATCCGATCTGTATACATACGTATTCTATAGCCCTACTGATATCATATCTGTAAACATATGTGTTATGTAGCCATACTGATACCCGATCTGTATACAAACGTGTTATGTAGCTATACTGATACTCGATCTGTATACATACGTGTCATGTAGCCATACTGATATCATATCTGTATACAAACGTGTTATGTAGCTATACTGATATCCGATCTGTATACATACGTGATATACTGATATCATATCTGTATACAAACGTGTTATGTAGCTATACTGATACCCGATCTGCATACAAACGTGTTATGTAGCTATACTGATACTCGATCTGTATACAAACGTGTTATGTAGCCATACTGATATCATATCTGTATACATACGTGTTATGTAGCCATACTGATACCCGATCTGTATACAAATGTTTTATGTAGCTATACTGATACCCGATCTGTATACAAACGTGTTATGTAGCTATACTGATACTCGATCTGTATACATACGTGTTATGTAGCTATACTGATACCCGATCTGTATACAAACGTGTTATGTAGCTATACTGATACCCGATCTGTATACAAACGTGTTATGTAGCTATACTGATACTCGATCTGTATACAAACGTGTTTTGTAGCCATACTGATATCATATCTGTATACAAACGTGTTATGTAGCCATACTGATATCAGATCTGTATACATACGTGTTATGTAGCTATACTGATATCATATCTGTAAACATATGTGTTATGTAGCTATACAGATACCCGATCTGTATACAAACGTGTTATGTAGCCATACTGATGTCCGATCTGTATACATACGTATTCTATAGCCCTACTGATATCATATCTGTAAACATATGTGTTATGTAGCCATACTGATACCCAATCTGTATACATACGTGTTATGTAGCTATACTGATACCCGATCTGTATACATACGTGTTATGTAGCTATACTGATACCCGATCTGTATACATACGTGTTATGTAGCTATACTGATACCCGATCTGTATACATACGTGTCATGTAGCCATACTGATACCCGATCTGTATACACACGTGTCATGTAGCTATACTGATGTCCGATCTGTATACTCACGTGTTATGTAGATATACTGATACCCGATCTGTATACATACGTGTTATGTAGCTATACTGATACCCGATCTGTATACACACGTGTTATGTAGCTATACTGATACCCGATCTGTATACATACGTGTTATGTAGCTATACTGATACCCGATCTGTATACATACGTGTTATGTAGCTATACTGATACCCGATCTGTATACATACGTGTCATGTAGCCATACTGATACCCGATCTGTATACATACGTGTTATGTAGCTATACTGATACCCGATCTATATACAAACGTGTTATGTAGCTATACTGATACCCGATCTGTATACAAACATGTTATGTAGCCATACTGATATCCGATCTGTATACATACGTGTTATGTAGCTATACTGATATCATATCTGTATACAAACGTGTTATGTAGCTATACTGATATCGTATCTGTATACAAACGTGTTATGTAGCCATACTGATACCGATCTGTATACATACGTGTTATGTAGCTATACTGATATCGTATCTGTATACAAACGTGTTATGTAGCCATACTGATACCCGATCTGTATACAAACGTGTTATGTAGCCATACTGATACCCGATCTGTATACAAACGTGTTATGTAGCTATACTGATATCATATCTGTATACAAACGTGTTATGTAGCCATACTGATGTCATATCTGTAAACAAACGTGTTATGTAGCTATACTGATATCATATCTGTATACAAACGTGTTATGTAGCCATACTAATATCATATCTGTATACAAACGTGTTATGTAGCCATACTGATATCATATCTGTATACAAACGTGTTATGTAGCCATACTGATATCATATCTGTATACAAACGTGTTATGTAGCTATACTGATATTATATCTGTATACAAACGTATTATGTAGCTATACTGATATCATATCTGTATACAAACGTGTTATGTAGCTATACTGATATCCGATCTGTATACACACGTGTCATGTAGCTATACTGATGTCCGATCTGTATACACACGTGTTATGTAGATATACTGATACCCGATCTGTATACATACGTGTTATGTAGCTATACTGATACCCGATCTGTATACACACGTGTTATGTAGCTATACTGATATCCGATCTGTATACATACGTGTTATGTATCCATACTGATACCCGGTCTGTATACATACGTGTTATGTATCCATACTGATACCCCATCTGTATGCATACGTGTTATGTAGCCATACTGATACCCGATCTGTATACACACGTGTTATGTAGCTATACTGATACCCGATCTGTATACAAACGTGTCATGTAGCCATACTGATACCCGATCTGTATACATACGTGTTATGTAGCTATACTGATACCCGATCTGTATACACACGTGTTATGTAGCTATACTGATACCCGATCTGTATACATACGTGTTATGTAGCTATACTGATACCCGATCTGTATACATACGTGTCATGTAGCCATACTGATACCCGATCTGTATACACACGTGTCATGTAGCTATACTGATGTCCGATCTGTATACACACGTGTTATGTAGCTATACTGATACCCGATCTGTATACATACGTGTTATGTAGCTATACTGATACCCGATCTGTATACATACGTGTCATGTAGCCATACTGATACCCGATCTCTATACATACGTGTTATGTAGCTATACTGATACCCGATCTGTATACATACGTGTCATGTAGCCATACTGATACCCGATCTGTATACACACGTGTCATGTAGCTATACTGATATCATATCTGTATACAAACGTGTTATGTAGCCATACTGATACCCGATCTGTATACAAACGTGTTATGTAGCTATACTGATATCGTATCTGTATACAAACGTGTTATGTAGCTATACTGATATCGTATCTGTATACAAACGTGTTATGTAGCTATACTAATATCCGATCTGTATACATACGTGTTATGTATCCATACTGATACCCGATCTGTATGCATACGTGTTATGTATCCATACTGATACCCCATCTGTATGCATACGTGTTATGTAGCCATACTGATACCCGATCTGTATACACACGTGTTATGTAGCTATACTGATACCCGATCTGTATACATACGTGTTATGTTGCTATACTGATACCCGATCTGTATACATACGTGTTATGTAGCTATACTGATACCCGATCTGTATACATACGTGTCATGTAGCCATACTGATACCCGATCTGTATACACACGTGTCATGTAGCTATACTGATACCCGATCTGTATACACACGTGTTATGTAGCTATACTGATACCCGATCTGTATACATACGTGTTATGTAGCTATACTGATACCCGATCTGTATACACACGTGTTATGTAGCTATACTGATACCCGATCTGTATACATACGTGTTATGTAGCTATACTGATACCCGATCTGTATACATACGTGTTATGTAGCTATACTGATACCCGATCTGTATACATACGTGTCATGTAGCCATACTGATACCCGATCTGTATACATACGTGTTATGTAGCTATACTGATACCCGATCTGTATACAAACGTGTTATGTAGCTATACTGATACCCGATCTGGATACAAACATGTTATGTAGCCATACTGATATCCGATCTGTATACATACGTGTTATGTAGCTATACTGATATCATATCTGTATACAAACGTGTTATGTAGCTATACTGATATCGTATATGTATACAAACGTGTTATGTAGCCATACTGATACCGATCTGTATACATACGTGTTATGTAGCTATACTGATATCGTATCTGTATACAAACGTGTTATGTAGCCATGCTGATGTCATATCTGTATACAAACGTGTTATGTAGCTATACTGATATCATATCTGTATACAAACGTGTTATGTAGCCATACTAATATCATATCTGTATACAAACGTGTTATGTAGCCATACTGATATCATATCTGTATACAAACGTGTTATGTAGCCATACTGATATCATATCGGTATACAAACGTGTTATGTAGTTATACTGATATTATATCTGTATACAAACGTGTTATGTAGCTATACTGATATCATATCTGTATACACACGTGTCATGTAGCCATACTAATACCCGATCTGTATACATACGTGTTATCTAGCTATACTGATACCCGATCTGTATACATACGTGTTATGTAGCTATACTGATACCCGATCTGTATACAAACGTGTCATGTAGCCATACTGATACCCGATCTGTATACATACGTGTTATGTAGCTATACTGATACCCGATCTGTATACATACGTGTCATGTAGCCATACTGATACCCGATCTGTATACACACGTGTCATGTAGCTATACTGATGTCCGATCTGTATACACACGTGTCATGTAGCTATACTGATGTCCGATCTGTATACATATGTGTTATGTAGCTATACTGATACCCGATCTGTATACATACGTGTCATGTAGCCATACTGATACCCGATCTGTATACATACGTGTTATGTAGCTATACTGATACCCGATCTGTATACATACGTGTCATTTAGCCATACTGATACCCGATCTGTATACACACGTGGCATGTAGCTATACTGATGTCCGATCTGTATACATATGTGTTATGTAGCTATACTGATACCCGATCTGTATACATACGTGTCATGTAGCCATACTGATACCCGATCTGTATACATACGTGTTATGTAGCTATACTGATACCCGATCTGTATACATACGTGTCATGTAGCCATACTGATACCCGATCTGTATACATACGTGTTATGTAGCTATACTGATACCCGATCTGTATACATATGTGTTATGTAGCTATACTGATACCCGATCTGTATACATACGTGTCATGTAGCCATACTGATACCCGATCTGTATACATACGTGTTATGTAGCTATACTGATACCCGATCTGTATACATACGTGTCATGTAGCCATACTGATACCCGATCTGTATACACACGTGTCATGTAGCTATACTGATACCCGATCTTTATACACACGTGTTATGTAGCCATACTGATACCCGATCTGTATACACACGTGTTATGTAGCCATACTGATACCCGATCTGTATACATATGTGTTATCTAGCTATACTAATACCCGATCTGTATACATATGTGTTATCTAGCTATACCGATATTCTATCTCTATACATACAAATGATTGCCTTTCAAGCAAAGAGTTTCAACGTTGACCACTGAGGATATACAATTGTTGTTCCTGTATAACTTCCAATGGGTGGTTTACTGATCAAATATCGTGACGAAATGCTTGTACAAAAGCCACACAAGATATTATCACCTTTTGACCAGAAAAGATGTCCACTGTATCACACTTCATATTGACCGTAAAAGGCGACTGAAAGCAAACCCTTGAAGAATCAGGGATTCTCTTCCTGTCTTCTAGTTAGAAAACATTGGAGAGACCAATAGATCATGCCCCACTTGGGATAATAAATCTTTTTCTTTTTTTCTCTCACTGCTCTTGCTTTCTGTGTTTTGATTTCTTAATCCCGTTGTCTCATTGAAACCCTTCTTCATATAACCTTGGCTGTTGCGAGGACGTTTAACCCCCAAAACAAATAAAACATGGAGAGTTAGACACAGTAGAACCAATGTGTTTTAGACTGCATCAGTTGCTTCCTCCTAGGACTCGTCAGTGATGCCAGAGACATCATACAGCTGTTCCTTCCATCTAGGTCTCGTCAGTGATGCCATAGACTTCATACAGCTGTTTGTCCTTCTAGGAATCGTCAGTGATGTTAGGGACATCATACAACTGTTCGTCCTTCTAGGATTCGTCAGTGATGTAACGGACATCATACAACTGTTCGTCTTTCTAGGATTAGTCAGTGATGTAACGGACATCATACAACTGTTCGGCCTTCTAGGACTCGTCAGTGTTGTTAGGGACACCATACAAATGTTTCGTCCTTCTAGGACTCGTCAGTGTTGTTAGGGACATCATACGACTGTTTTCACCTTCTAGGACCAGTAATGCTAACGTCCTACATGGTCGATACATGTACACATATATTGACATAAGGTTTGACATGTAAATAATTAGCAAACGTAATAATGATGGATTACCTGCCTTAATTAGTACCATTTTTTGCTCCGCTAGGCTGCGCTCATGAAAATTGTATTTCCGAAAGGAGACTAGCGGAGAGTAGAAAAACTATGGCAGATAATCAAGTATAACGTAATCATGAATACAATAGGATCCGTGTTATTTGCCGATTCTGCAGTATCGCATTGCAAAACATCATTACTAACAACCATTTACGTGCTGTCGGACTGTTCCGGGTACACTCAATGCTACAAGTATACTACCCTATGATACTACCAATTGCATTTTGACATGAACACGCCTGTTACACAATATTTAACATGCAATTTAGATATAACCGGTATTGTACAATGCTAACACGGTTTTGAACAATACGACGATCAATGTCTGAAGTAGTCTTGTGTGCCAAAGAAAATGTTATCAACAAATGTACGTTGTATAATGGAGGAACTACAACAGTGCCACCGAATGCAAACAGGTAAATTCTTCTAAGGGTAATGAAAAAAGAATCATGCTTAACTTCACCTTTTCCTCCGCTATGGCATCATAAAATTAGACAATATTTCATGTTGCCCTAACGGGCGACATTCTATTGATCTGTCACCCAAATTGTATTCATATCGACTGTATACTACCATTTGGTAACAGTTCAATGCTTAAATATATTATACAATACAATATACAATACAATATGCAATACAATTCAATACACAATACATTTAACAATATACAATATAATATAGAATACAATATACAATGCGAAATACAATACAATATGCAATACAATGTATAATACAATATACAATACAATAAATAAACAATACACAATACAATATATACAATACAATATAAAATACATAAAGGATATCTAACGGTGTCTTCAGTAACACCAAATATATTTCACGAGTGGGGCTAATATTTTGATATTTTTCACGAGTGCGCAGCACGAGTGGAAAATATCAAAATATTAGCCACACGAGTTAGATATTCTGTTCATTATATTTTTTATCAACGAAAAACCTACCCCGTATGCTAACTAGGCCTACAGTTCCCTAAAAAAAGTAGTCCCCCCTGTCCAGGTGCTGACATACATGTCGGGCTTTCTGATTGGTCAATTATTTTGGTATTTTCTAATCATTAATTTGATTGGTCAAATCAGCAAAAGTGATATTTTTCACACTAGTGAAAAATATCAATTTTATAGAAAGAATTATTTTTTTATATTTCACTGGTAAAAATGTTATAAAATACAATATATATTACAATACAATAGTCACTGACGTCATCAAGTTCAAATACCGGAACAGCCGAAATTTCCAGAAGGAATAGTATAGTCCCCGATGACGTTATTAATAGCAAGCACATAAGATCGTTTTTGCAGAAATGCTTAACACGATAACATTAAAAATCCAGCATTTATAAAAAAAATCTTGTGAAAAATCGGCAGTATCGACATGGTTTCCGGTTGTGTATGCATGCTGAATTATATTTATGTTGTTATTCACTGATGTCAAAGGTCTACCTTACCCCAAAATCGAGCCCCTGTGAAGTTGAACATCGTCTGCTAAGTTAGCGATTCTGATGCTATGGGTTAGACTGGAATCGGTTTCGAGAGAAATATTCTTGGAATCGTTTTCAACTACTGTCAAGACGACTTTCATTTAAAATTTAATAGCTGATATTTCTCCAAAAATAACGTAAATCCAGTCGATAGAAACATAAGTGTTTCCGAGGAATCGAGTCTGTCCTGTGCAATACCCGTTCAATGCCGCATCACTTCTAAATGTTAACCGTATATCATTGCGCCGAAAAACGGCTTTATTTTTAAATGATCAGAAATTATGCAATTGTTAACAATTTGACGATAACTACAAACGTATATGAAATATAATATAACGCCAAATGTTCAAAATCCATTTTATGTGATTGCGATTAATAACGACATGAGGGACTATATTATTCCGTCTAGAAATATCGGCTGTTCCGGTTTTTGAACTTGATGACGTCAGAGATAGAGGAAGCGGCAAATTTAACGCGTCTTAAGTTACAGTAAATACAAAAAATATGAATGTAAATATAAGCATTGAGCTGTTACCAAATGGTAGCATACAGTCGATATGAATAAAATTTGGGTGACAGATAAATAGAACGTTAGGGCGACATGAAATATTTATGTCACCCAAATTGTAATTATATCGACCGTATACTACCATTTGGTAACAGTTCAATGCTTAAATAAAACACGATCCGATACGGTACGATGTACAATACAGTATCCAATACAATATGATATGCAGTACACAATATACAATACAATACACACTATACAATATACATTATACAATACTAAATATAATAGATACAATATATAATACAATACAATATACAATAACAATACAATATACAATAACAATACAATATCCAATACATCACAATACAATAGGATACATGTACAATATTTACATTATTGATTTATTAGATATCTATCATAAATGGTTGCAGTGACTTTTAATTTTTGTAATTAACAGAAAGTGTTAGTTTTGTAATATACTCATAGAAAATATAACGTTTTATATCATTTTCTCATAGTGTTTTTAACCATATAGTCCCTTTAAGTATTATTTTTGAGAAATATAGCATAAGTTGCATAATACTATAGAACTGCACCATACAACTTTTCGTCCTTCCAGGATTCGATAGTGATGTTAAGTCACTACTTGTATATATCTAGAAAATAATTGAGGAAAAGAAAAGAAAAGAATAAAATAGACATTAAATCTAGGAGGGTTTGTATCATATTGTTAAACCAATTTCGTCTTTTTGCATTTTGAAATTGCTTCTGGTAAGCATTTATAGAATAGTCCGTACGCCTACTATATCAACAAGGTGTAACACTTGAAAAGTCGGAAGGGGGTTATGTGAACTTCGATTTATTTGGAATATAAGTTCATCCGAATAATCAAATGCATACAAACTTCAGTAATGAATCTTGATTCAGAATGATTTAAAGACCAGAAAATGGACCACAAACGGTCGTGATAGCCGACGGTGCATTGACTGTGTAACGGAAGTAGTCATAGGCTATTTATTTAGAGCGGCTTTGCAACGAGCAATCTGAATGGTCGACAGTTCTGTAAACAATATACTGACTATATATAATATGTAATTGTAGACCAATCAGAATGTCCGTTTTATAAACCGCTCTTGGATTGATAGCCTACTTCCGTTTCATAGTCGATGCATATTGTCTGATCCTTGGTGTTACGCCTTGTTGATATAGGAGTAGAGGCTAATATTATTTACACTTTTGTATATTAATACTGACCAGACACAGACGCCTGTGGTCTAAATGAATCACAATGACGTTGTAGAAGAATCTATGTAGCTATCATTGCAAATTTGGAGCAAGTGATTTGTCTACTTGTAGACCATATATGTTAAGATATGATAATCGGTTCTTCTGTTAGAAAGAACTGTGGCGTATGTATATACGTACATATATATATATAAGTAAGAATGTCATTTGATGTAGTGACCGTACTATAAATAAATTTATGGAAGAAAACTACTACGGAGATGTAGAGGTGGTCAACTGTTCAAAGTCCTCAGGCAGGTCTGCAACAGAACTGGCATTGCCGAAGTTACATGTACGTGTACACAATTTGGGAACCGGTTCGATCTGGTTAACCTCACGAGGATATTAAACTACAGCTGATCAACAACATTATCGGAAGTGATCTACTATGTAATACAATATATTTTACAATCAGCAGTTGTTTAACAACGGTATATAATACGTATTTGATAGACGTCTTCCAGTATGTACACAAATCATACAATGCCGACGGGGCATTATTCAGCAAGGGGAGACAACTGCACGTTTGTCATGATAAAACAACATTAATCCGAAGATCGCTGTATTTTATTATTCAGGAAGTGTCACTTTACTTTCTCTTAAGCATACATTGATATCCCTACAGACGAATCAGCAACACAACCCAACGTCAATATTTCTACTGGAGTCCATAGAAAAGCATGTTGTCTTTGTAATGAACTTTGAATGCCGTGTATCGGTTTGTGTTTTCCGTCGCTGTTGTCGGGTACTCAGGTAGCGACTCGACAAGAGTGATAAGCAAATACAAGCATGTCTGCTATGTCAACATTGGTCGTAATTTTATTGTGAATGTCGACCATAGCCCGCCGTGGCGCCCCCTATCGGTATAGATTTTCCTTGTGACATTCTAAATACGTTTAGAAATGGTTTGTATTCAGTGTTATGAAGAGTCGCCGTGTAAAAGAGGTCTGCTTATCGACCAAAGACCCCACCTACATCTACAGACGAAATAATCGATACTCGATACGGTATAACTGGCATCTGTGGTTCCAAGTACAGTTACCTGGTAATGGTATATATTAAAATACTGATTATATTACCAAATGCAACCGTAAGTTATTATGTGATATATATATATTGATTTATGTCGGGTATGACACCTTTATTCAGGCGACAATTACCGATTTGTTTAATACTGAATTTTATAATAACCTCGGAGTTCTATACTGTACAGCTCATTTGATATTCATACTTCAATAATGAATACATCTCTCCATTACAGGGACATACACACGATAAACAAGAGCCATTATTATATTTAAAGGAGTTTCACAACATATACCTTGCCTAAGTGTCATGAGTGTTTCCTAACTTAAAGGGACATTCCTTCGTTTGAATAAAGTCTATGTCGCCAAAATGAAACTTAAAAGAAAATGTGTATTTTTGCCAAGTAGTTGAAGTTATAATCTTTAAATTGATACGACAGTTTTACTCTCAAGGGAAACAAAAGTGCTTCAAGCTTCAAATCATAAAAAATTCTTAATTTGACCCAAAGTATCACTTATTACCGCAAAGGCAGACGGTATTTGTGTACGAAACATCATTTTTTGGTACATTTAGGCGTTACTTTCCATTACTGGTAGACACAAAAACTAATATAATCCTATTTATCACTAGCCCTCCACCACTGGGTTGCGAGTTCGAAACCTACGTGGGGGAGTTGCCAGGTACTGACCGTAGGCCGGTGGTTTTTCTCCGGGTACTCCAGCTTTCCTCCACCTCCAAAACCTGACACGTCCTTAAATGACTCTGGCTGTTAATAGGACGTTAAACAAAAACAAACCAAACAAACCAAAGTTTCCTTTTTTGTTTTGTTAAACGTCTTCACGGAAGCTTTGGTCATATGAGGAGCAATGTTTCCGACGGAACCAAATCATATAATCCACATTTGGGCAAAGATTTTATCAAAAGAAATTTTGCACGTATTTGATGTTCGAACGAAAGAATGCCCCTTTAAAGAAATTCCTTAGCTTGTATTTCCAATGGGAAAGCATTACAGAATACAAGGAAAGTTCCTTAACTAAGATTTCACCCTAGAATCTGTGATGCATTCCAGTTAAAAAGCTGAATAAAAAAAAAACAGTGAATTTCCTGAAGTTAAAGGATATTGATGAAACTTTTGGGAAAAGTGAAAGAATAGTGGCTAAGTTTGGGAGAAATCTGACGGCAAATCTTTGTAAGGAGAAAATATTCACTGTTTGGCATATACCGGGGTATTCTCTTCTAATATTCATAATAGAGCTATCTTACAGAAAACTGGCGACCTTCCTTCCAGGAAAAAAAGTCTGGTGGTCTAGACCCTAGATAATTACCATATGTTCATATCCAGTAATTGGTCTCAAGTCCCTCTGGAGCAAGCTAAATGCTTTTCTACTCTCTTTGTATTAGAAAATGTTATCTGTGATATCTATGGAAAGTTCATTAGCAGAGATAGCACAAAAATGCAAAAGCGCATCATGAATTATTCCTATATAATAATAATTATTTGCCATATCGATGGAAACACATATTTAAAATACCACATCCACCGAAATTGACATAGATTCGGATAAAACAGTTAATTAATTGATATAAAAACAAAGAATAACTCTCCCATCAACTTCAGTTCTCTTAACTTAATTTGATTGCAATGCATATGAATTCCCTCGTTTACAAGAACTCCGACAGACCGTGCAATTTTATGTCGGAAAACTGCATTAAAAGCGACCAACCTTTGCATACCAATACGTGCCAACCCATGGAAATACACATTCTCATATATGTATAAACGTTGATTAGAAATATGCAGGGAGAACATTTTCATCCTTGTGGAAAGTGGTTTGAAACCGTTCAAAACATGTTTCTGTTAAATTATTCACAAGTACTCAATGGGTTTATTTAATTGCTTTTCTGGGATTCCATTGTTAGAATTGGAATGTCTCTAGATTAAGGAATGCAGGCAGGTAACGACGTCTACCTGTAAGCCTTCCTAACCATTATGCAGATTGTATGCCTTTATAGAAAAGAGAACAGTTTCACGTGACTGTTGAAGTTTTTGCAGCTTATTTCCATTTGTAAGCAACTCCGCGGTGTTCTTGTTATCAATTGAAAAGTTTCTGCATCGACCATCTGGACATCTCAGTTATCATAGAAAAACAGTGTCATTTAAGCCATGCTAACATAGCTTCACTTTTCCACTCCTCAGACCCACGCATTAACATTCTGATTCAATTTTGACTTCCTCTATTGGGCTCAGCCCAAATGCATCCAGATGGTTCACCAAAAGATGCTGCAGACCATTTTATCAAAGTATGTTGGTCTTGTGGAAGGACACAGGGCTACGAGACCGAAGGGTCGCTAGTTCGAGTACCGGAACGGGTGTTGTATCGTATCCTTGAACAAGGCACTTTACTCCGTTGTGTTCCAGTCAGATCAGCTTAAAATGAAAGCGTGGTAGGGCGGTGCTAGAAATGTCGCGCGAAAGCATTTATCGCCAAAAATGGCAGATTCGGTTGTATGCTCCCCAGGAAGTTTGAAAAAAAGAGCTTAGTGTAATATAGCGCTATATAAATCTCCAAATCATTATTATTATTATTATATATCCAAACAGAAAAAGAAAGTTTTAGACTTCTCTCCTTTTACCACGAGTATTAGCTCCGCCACTCCATTCTATAGGAGACATACCCTCCGTTGATCCATCATTAAGTCCCCTTCACGCAATAACGTTGCAGACCAAAATTGGTCAAATAATACAGGAGAGAAAAAATACTTTCAAGCTTGCCTATTTAGTCTTCCCCATCTGTCGCCTGAGTAACCATGGAGAAGGGCTCGTCAGTTGTAAGTACTTGTCTCTCATCCTTTTGTCATCTTGGACAAAAATATGTTAAAATCACAGTATTCCCATTCACCCTCGCCCATTTATGCAATATCTTGTCACATTCAAATCAAATATCCGCAAGATCAAATTTGATAAATTCTATCAGCCTACTCCCTTTTTGTGCCCTTACGCTCAGTATCCAGGTTAGCAAGCAGTCTCCCAGTTTATAGAAAATCAAATTACCTTCATCTATAAATGTCCTAGACAAAATTTGATGAAAATTCAATCTACAATTCAAGACAAATAGGCATTGAGGAAAATGTATTTCTTTCAATGCACAAAACTGAAATCCTCCCCTTCTCACCCAAGATTGCTACAAACTCTACGAGAGAGAAACATTGAAGCAATCCAGTATGGTTTCCTGTAAGACCTCGTCTCTCAGGCCCTAGACTCACCATTTTTAGAAAATTGGTTACCCTTCCCCCCAAAAAGCTTCTGACAAATTTAAGGCAGAATGCCTTCAATTCCATCAGAAAAAGGATTTAAAAGCTATTCCAGTTCCCTTCCCTACCGGATGCTTCCGACTATACACGAAGAATTTTATAAATAAAACCGTATATTTCCCCTATTATGATAAGATGTTCACAATTGTAGGACAACCCGTTTGTTAATTCAATTCACCTATTGATGCAATAGACCCAATCAGGGAGCAGTTATTACTAAAATTGGTTTGTCTCACAGCAACCAGGGTCATATAAGGATAAATGGCAAGACACTTACAGCCAAGGTTATATGGGGACGGATGTCAGGGGGACACCAACAGTCAGGATCATAAGAGGACCGATGTCAAGGAGACACTTACAGCCAGGGTCATATGAGGACGGATACACAGACAGCTAGGACAGACAGACAGACAGACAGACAGACAGAGAGAATTGAAATGAAAAGGCAGAATGAAATAAAAATTCCAATGTCCCTTTAAGCGCAAGACAGTTTCAGGGTGAAGTAATCCTACATATGAAGTCGACCCATTGCCCCACGTAGTGACTTTATCTAGACATGGATGTGGTAAGTTGCATGTAAATGAAAACACATCGCAATTTGCCAGCAAAGAGGCAAACTATTGAATGATCTTATCAAGTCCTGTCATCTCTTTCCAATGATTTATTAATAGACACATAATGTGCTGGATAGTTACGGTCCATGAATAAGTTATACAAAACAGTCATCTTCACCTAATCAATAGAAAAGCCAAAATTACTTAAGCATTTCCGAATGGATATCTCTTCACGATTGCTGACTGTCTCTTCTGACTGTTGTTAGTAAAGGTTTATTTCTTTGACTTAAATAAACGTTATTGTTCTAAACATACATTGAAATATAGTTAATTTTTCGTTGTTTCCATCCGTCCTTCATCTGTTTTGTCCGGGCTCTATCTTCTACACTACTTGTTACTGGTACTACATACTTGCTGTATGGGCAACTTTGGTGAGTCGGTGTGTCGTGCAGCAAATACCTGACCTACATTTTCACCTTCGACCTTCATCAAAGATAATGTTTGACCGGGCTCTTTCTTCTATACTGCTTGTCATATGAACTTCATACTTTGGGCATGGGTTCTCCTTGATAAGACAGTTTGTCATTTATCAAAAGACGGTCAATCTGACCTACTTTTCACCTTTGACCCACATCAAATGAAAAGGTTACATTGGGTATGGATTTATCTTATTTATGACGAATTTTATCCAATAACTACGCCCGTTTCACAACTGATATGACACGTCATAACCCTCATGACCCTGTGCTATTGATTTCCAAATATCTGATGGAATTGTTTTTACCATAGCTTGTTCTTTTTATATCTATATCGTCTGTCAATTTAAAGCATCAACATGGATTTATCGCTGGCCAACATTAGCGTCACATTTGGGAACATTTAACATCACTGTAAACATAATGGCATACCTTCCATGTCCAGTAAATGAACGATTATTGAATCTACCAGTGAATAGTAAAATATTCATATGGCGATCGACGTTTTTGAATATTTGCGAGGAGTGATATATTAATAAAACACAAAAAGCAGTGATTGACAAGCTAATATATAATACTTTTTAAGAATTACATTATTTACAAATATATTACTATAGACATTACATTCATCTAAAATATATAGGGAACTTCTCTTCATTACCGACTATATTTTGTCGCTTAGTCCTTCTTACACCTGAGTACATTCACCACAAAAGACGATATAGTTCTGGGTTGGAAGAACCACTTCTGTACTCTAGCAATTCGTTTTCATTGTGATCGACTATTCATGGAGACCTCGAAAGGTAATGCCTCCAGGACGCAAGGCTCAGTTCGTCTCTATTTCAAATGTCCTTAAAACAATTCAAGTCTATCATCATGAAGCTTAACAACGCTGGGGGGTGGAAGTGTGTATCCCGATTATAGCCCGAGCTCGCGTCCCGAACCCGCGCTTCAGTTATTTTCTATTTTCTCTTCAGCGGCTGAATTGATTTAAGTCATTTTTTCTACAACAATTCTAGTTGCTGTTTTTCAGCTAATTTACCCTTAGTACGGGCTCGTTTAAACAATGCGAGTCTAGTGATCGTCACCGTGGTTATAAAAGGCACGATTTGACATGAAGTCACTTGAAAATTACATCAAAATTCATATTTTGAAACCAGCACGTTTTTTCTTGTTGTGTGTGAAAATAAATATCACAAAAATAAAATGCAAATCTCGAATAATTAGCAAAAACCATAAATAGTCAAGCTTGAGTGCGGGATACACCAAATCAGCACCTGAATACTGAACATCGTCGTTTTCTAATTTTAAAATACATTTCAGATTTTTCCTGGAACGGATAGCTGAAAAACAACAAACAACCAGAATTGTTGAGCAAAAAAGACATTTATCGATTCAGCAGTTCAGGAGAAAAAACCGAAAAAACTAAAGCGCAAGCTCGGAAACTGACCTCGGGTTTTGCTCGTGATAGATAATTTCGATCGAACCCTAAATAACAAGAACAAGCCGGATGTTAATTGTATTACAGCCGAACACCTGAAAGAAGGGGACCACTGCTTGTTGAATACGCTACTTTGCACATAAAAAGCATTTTAAAAGTAAGGCATTTCCTAGACATTTATAAGGAGTGAATCCTCCCACCATCGATCGTAAATAAGGGGAAAGATGTCGGCCTTCCAGTAAGCTACCAGGGCATTACTGTAAGAATTGTCATTAGTAGTAATTTGGAGGAGAATTCAAATTTAAAGTCGTCCGAACCATCAACTCTTTACACGTTTTACGAAGGACCCTTCCCCTAAACATGATGCTCTTGTGGTATCTGGATGTATTAACGACGCTATGGATACAGATGTTCCTCTTGAACTTGCCACACTAGTCAAAGAAAAGGACTTCGAAGTGGTTAAGCATAACGGGTTATTCAGGAAGCTCTACCAATCAGGTCTTAGACTGGATGCATGAAGGATATGCAGACATGCGCACCCACTAGTTGTAGACGACATCGCTTTGATGGCTAACGATCCAGCATATCTTTAAGCTTCCTTAGATATTGTTTACAATTGTACCTAAAAAGACCCCTCCACATCTAGAAGAGCGGCATCAGGGTCATGCAGGCTGATAGGTGACAACATTGAAGGACGTATTCAAACAGGTAGAAGAGTAATGTCTCAGGGATGCAGGCTTATACTGTATAAACGGCGTCAATCCCCGAATCTCATACATATGCGACCTTCATCCGGCCTAGAGTCATTTAAAACTCGAAACAGTTCTCCTCTCAAACCATCAATGCCTGCATAACCTATACGCTATAACAATGGATAATTTCATCGACGCGAATGTACTGAACCTCCTTGGTAACATAATTCGTCAAATGCGTACCATTGAACACGAGATAGCAGTCAGATAGTTGACCATCAAAGATGAAGGAAGCTATATTAGGTCTGTTGCGAAAACAAGCTACCTTAATCGTTTGATCTCCTCGACACTCCGCTTTAGAATCTGCACATGAAGACACAGTCAGGAAATCCATAAGTCGCTAGAATTACCAGAAAGTGCAGCATTACTGTCTGTGTAGACCGCACAGAAATATATAATGTACAATGTGATAAATGTAAATAGTTGTTAAAGGAGACAAATTAAAATGGCATTCACAACGAGAATGTATACAAACAATACACTAGAATCTAGATTACACACAACCTACAGCGGGTTTTGTCAGTTTTTTCTGGACTTTCGGTGTGGTGACTTATCTCCGTCCCGTCAACTTTATTTCCTTTTGGAATCGAGCTCAATTTCTAGTTGAACATTACACAGACTGTCGAGGAGATCAAACGCTTAAGGTAGCTTGTTTTCGCAACAAACCGTTGCTCGTTTTGGCAACAGACCTAATATAGCTTCCATTCAATGTTGTCACCTATCAGCCTGCATGACCCTGATGTAAATTGTCGTTGTTTAGTGCTGTTTCATATTACTAAGTGTCATGGAGTAGAGGAAAGAAAAACACAAACTATTCGTTAATTATCAAAGATTAAGTAACATCATACCTGATCTTTGTTTTCGACTTAATCTTTTAAAACAGAATTTAAAATGATCAAATGCAAATTTAAATAGGGCATTAAACATACGTGGATGGAAATTTCCCAGACAACAAAGTGATACCGAAACTTTCAATTACACCATCATTACATTATATAAAATCTGTTTATTTCCCGTAAACCGGACTATTTATTGCGTTCTTTTCCTTTACAGTATATAACCCGTTCTTAACAAGGTTCGCCATTTTTTTTAATCAGTTGAGTTGAGTTTTTTTTCTTGTGAACAATTCCAATTAGTAGGAACTGATATATACTGTTTTGAAGAAAAAACATTATCTAATGCACTGCTAGCTCAATTGCGGAAAGAGATGTCAGTAGACATCTATTCATTACAATGCTTTGGTGGACGCTTAAGCATAAACTTATCAAATGCCCTAAAAAAGACAAAAAAGACAAAAAAGACAAAAATGCTGAGTGGGAATGTATCTCTCTTTATTTAAGTTATCTACTTCCGGTGGATAACGTCTTATTAATAAAGACAGGATGCCTACAAGCATGATTGAACACTATTCTACATCTGTATCAGGACTTATTGAAAATTTCAACTTATCTGATATGTGTGAATTTCATAACTGATCTTATTAATTAGAATTCCTTTCATTCAATATGTTACTAACCACACACAATTATTCCGTGTGTTTGGTAGTTTTAAAAAAAGACCTTATCCGCAAAACATAGTTTGACATTGAAAGTGAAGCTAAGACATTCATAAACCCATTATCTTGAGCTGCATTTTATTTAAGGGTTTCCATTCAAAGCTATATTTTGTTCATATTTCGCCCTTGTTATGTCAATTTATCGATTTTTAGTTAGACTAAAGATTTTTTTGCAATGTCGGTATTCACTGTAGTTTTGAACTATTTGCGTTTGGCCTCTTGATAATACTTAAAGATTTCCACACAGTTGATGCATGTAAACGCCCATGCAGTTGATTAATAACATAAAGTGTTGTTATGACGTTAAACACCATTCAAATAAAATGATGAAATAACCTTTTAATACTTTTTGATCCCAGCTATGGTCATCTGAGTACGGCTTCCATCTGTGTGCGAGAAGCATACGTGTGGTGAGTGTGTTTATGTTTTTTTTGTGGCTGAGGCATATTCGGGGCTTGTCTCCTTGTTTTTGCGAGCTCCTGATGACAACTAGATAGTGCTATCTCACTGTAAAATACTACTGAAGACATCACGTAGCACACAAATTCGTAATAATATAGTAACCACCAATTTCATAGAGGGCGAACGCTCAAATAAAGACAAATATGAGGCAGTGCTAGTAGGACATTTAGAAAGGAGTTCGCCAGACTCCATTATTCACACAACCATCCTCGTCTTTTAAATTGTACATTTTTATAAACAAGACCCCCCCCCCCCCCCCCCCCCCACCCTTAAAATGGTAATATATATACTATTCGGCGCATGCGCCCAGGAGGGATGTTACACACTCTTTCCTTAGATTCTTTTCCCCTAACGGAGGAAGAAGAAACAGAATGTAGTTTAGAAAGAAAGAAAGTATATGTCCCCTTAACAAGCCACCTATTTCTTATCATGCAATGGAAGCAATCAGGTATAATTCTTAATTCTTAATGATCTCCGTCATATAATTCATGCAAATATCGTTGAGCAAGTGAAAAACTATATGTTTTAGAAATGACTTTCCCGTAGAATATTTTGAATAAAGTCCCTCCATACAAAACTGTTAAGTTATGCTAAAAAAGACTTAACTTCATCAAAATAAGTTAAACAAATAAAAAAAATAATTGGTCCCAATACGGGTTTAGATACGTGCACGTAAACATGAACTATTCAGAGGAATATCTAGAGTCACAATAAGTTGACTAAACATATATCAATTTATTCCTTTTATCACTACAAACTACTTTAGTAGGAAGAAAATTTCCAAATTTCTAATAAGTTACAAGGAACATGACATATTCATCTTTGAATTATATTCCCAATGGATCGGAGAACATAATCTCACTGATAGCATTTTGGAGCATTATTCAATCAAAATTCGAGATCTGCTGAATACTTTATGGAAATCTTGCTCCGTATATAAAGAAAAATAAATGTTATGATTTTTTTACCACAGCAGTATCGATGAAAGCGTTATATTACTGAGTGAAAAATAATAATTTGTAATTTTCACTGCATTATCACAACACCAATGAAAATGCAGAACACAAATGACTATACAGCTGACCAATCAGAAAAGTACATCGATAATGAAAGTATTGTTAACGCTTTCTCAAGTGTTTGCGAATATATCTAGTGTTTTGACTTACCCATGGATATTAGATATCATAACAACAAATTTGACAGTATCTAAAGAAATGCTAAAATATCTTTTGTAAAAATCACATCAAACATACTACATACCATTTTATATAAAACATCTTGTATGAAACATTGTATAAAACAGTTTAGCAAACATATAATATAAAGCATCATATAAAACATCATATAAAGCATAATATAAAGCATCATATAACTTATTTTTTAAAACGTACATACATCATTATATAAATATTATATAAAACATCCTATATAAAACATCACATAAAACATCTTATATGAAACATATCATATAAAACTATATAAAACATTTTATAAAACACACATACAGCATCATATTTAACATATCATATAAAACATTATATCAAACGTCTTATATGAAACATATCATATAAACAATATATAAAGCATTATATCAAACATTTTATAAAACATACATACAACATCATATAAAACATATGATATAAAACATTATATAGAACATCTTATATGACACATCATTTAAAGCATTTTATACGGAATATTATTAAAACCTTATATAAAGCATTATATTAACATGTCATAAACCATACATAGCATTATAAAACACATTATATAACACATCATATAAAATATATTATATAAAACATATATATAAAAAAATTATATAAAACATTATATAAAACACATTATATAACACATCATATAAAATATATTATATAAAACATATATATAAAAAAATTATATAAAACATTATATAAAACATATTATATAAAACATTATATAAAACATATTATATAAAACATATATATAAAAAAATTATATAAAACATTATATAAAACATTTTATAAAACATTGTACAACACATTATATAAAACATGATATAAAACATTGAATAAAACATTGTATAATACATATTATATTAACACATTATTAAAGACTTATTAAATAAAACATTTTACAAAACATATTAAACTGCTATCAACATGCAATTGAATGTCACTTATTCTGTAAGTTTTTTGTTACTACATTGTACTTGTTTTAGTGGTGAGAATGGGACGTAACCCGGATTTGACCCGGATTCGTACGAAGCGTGTCGTCAATGATGTAGAAGTGCCTACCTTCCCGGAAGACCTAGTCTTATTCTCCTGGTACTTTTTCATTTGTGTCATTAAATATTTCTATTGTTGTTCATATTTTGCCTTAGTTTTATTTCGATTTTGGGTTTGAATCATAGTTTCGTTATAATGTAAGTATTCCCTGAGGTTTTAACACACTTGATACATGAAAAAACGGCATTTAAATGTATTCTTATATTTTTGGAATGAATATATTTAGAGAGTGAGCCCTTATGGTATATAAACCAACTGTAGTTTTCAAAATAATGTATCAAGTTACACAACGTAAATTGAATCTCTTGGTCCGCAAAATAACTTCTCCTTTAATGTTTGAAGAGGATGTTTTTAAACAACCATTTACGATTTACACCGCGCTTTGTACTGTATAGTAGGAAGAATTCGCGGATGGTTTAATTTCGCTTTATTTCCGCTCATCTAATACAGGGCGAATATAAAGTTTATACTCTGACACGTATGGAACTTTTGATTGCAGTATGTCAACAATGCATATGATTGCGCGAAAATTAAAACCAAGGTCTAACTGCGACAACCGCAAAATATAGTATCCCCGTGAAATCTAACAATTATACAGTATAACGCTGATGGGCGTTATAGAATCAACGCGTCAGTGTTGAAATAATACTAAAAATTTGTGTCATTATCAGAGATAAAATATTTTGTATTGCACATGGCTACGAGGCTCCCTTGTCTGTAATCTGCAATGCTAAGCTTTCCTGTGAAATGTAACCAATAAAACGCATGATTAAAAATGCAACTACTTGCACAAGATCCCGGAAACCTTGCTGGGTACTCTGGATGGATTTTGAAAACGTACATTGATTATCAAAGAATCAATTTTTGTAGTATAGTTGTTCAGTCCATTGAAACTGACACAGAACTCGCTGTGTATATATTGATTCTGTCCCCTACCATACCTGGTTGCCACGCGACCATGCGACGACAGTTTCTGAAGCTCCACCTGGTGGCCAGAGCGAGGTGATCATTACCTGAAACCTACCTATCATTATCAGAAACTGTGAACGATTGGAAGACCATCTCGATTCTGTGAACATGTCAGCTATACTTGGATCATACAGGCTCTCTCAGAAGAGAAAGTAAGTAACATTTATATTGCTGAATTCATGAGAAAATATTGTTTTAAATCATATAGGTATAGTGTCAGCCCGCAAATTTGTTTAATAAATCTATCGGGTATACCATGACCTCTACGGGTAACCTTCAGTGGTTCAACATAAGTTCCAGTGTTTGACCGGGTCATGCAATTTTGTCAGATTTCTGAATATTGTGCAATCAAACCCTGATGATATTCTGTCAATTATTCAACACTGTGAGTGGCCATGCTATACTTCAATGAAACCACATTTACATGTTCTCTGTTTCAAAATGCCCCAGTTATGCAACATTATCAATAATCAAGTATCTCTGAAACATTTTTGAGAATGAAAATTGCTGAATATTTACGGTGCTAGACAGTGTAGCTTTTCAGTAATTTCTGACATTCCTGTAATATAAACGTCGGATTTCTGTGTATTGTTTACACAGGTATCTTGTGACACGGAACAGCTGATTCTCGCATGATTAATTGATTATTGTAACCAGCATACCGTATAATAAACACAATTACATTACTCTCGGGAAATGATAACGAGGCATTTTATGTTGTACGGGGACAGTATTGATATATATGTATATAAGGTTACACAAGCAATATGTCATTTCTAAACAAAACAATGTCATAGCATACATATAGCATGGTTCTCTGTGCTATACGAAGTGGTATTTTTATTTATTTATTTATTTATTTATTTATTTATTTATTTTCTTATCTTTATATTTTATTTATTTTCTTTGACACTATAGGTGATAACCAAAATAGCATAATTGCCTTTTAAGAATTTGTCATTTCACGAACATTATCACTATTTTCTATTTTCCGTTACATAAATATTCATCTGCATTTCTCTTTCTTCATATTCCCACATTCTTCATTGAAGAGATATCTTTTAAAATATATTTTTCTGGGACAATTATAATAACCAAAATATTTCTTCCAATATATGATAGATAATATCTACCTCAATGTCAATGTAGAGTTCATCTGCCGATAGTTAAATTCAATAAAAATGGAATTTTGGTAAGCAATTATCTAGGATATAATCGTACTTGCCATACCTTTATGGAATCAAGAATCGCACAAAGGTACCTAATTTACCAGATGTTAAGAAAATACGGCTAATTTAAATATTAAAGTGAAAATTCCCACTGTAATATGACAGATATTTGGAAAAAAATGTTCAAAGTTGCCCTTGTGTGATATATTTCGAGTAAGAATCAAAGTTTTGCCCACGTAATCTAGCTCACGTGAAGATCCATAGCGCGTGGTTCGTCGCTCCCTACCCGTGTCGATTTGGGTTTCTCGGGAAACTGAGGAACGGGTCGGTCGGTGCTGTAATGGTTGTGTCCTTGGGCAAGAATTTCCCTAATGTATAAACAATTTCATTATATCACTTCTTTATTTTGAATAACCAATAGCGATAAATTAACATATAGAGGTAAAGATTGTGTACATATTTGTTCGAATGAGGTCCTTAGATTGGACCGTAGAAAACTAGTATAAAATGCGTGTATTATGTTGATTAGCCCGAGTTTCCTCTGACCCTGACACTATGTCTCCCTCTGGTCCTGACATATGTTTGGTGTGAGGACAGAGCGCACTACTATATGAAAACGTGGAATTCTCCGACACAATTTGGCGTCGCTAAGATTTTGGCGAAGATGAAATAAAATCGGGCGTGACAAAACACCTTCTTTATATATAAGGATAAGCGAAATATCTATGACATTTGGTCCAATCGGTCCATTACGTTCCGACTCGGGTGGTTAGTTGCACTGTCACTTACAAAATGGCGGGTTAGCAGTGTGACTGTCAACGTTTGCATACGGTGTTACACTCTGGTCCTACACGAGACACGGTTTCAAGCCAGAGAAACTACGGCCAGGTGTTCTTAGTCAGTGTTTTAGATTTTACACTACAGCATGTTCTACAGAGAGGTAAACTTTCCGTGAAAGTGATTGATCTTATTTTCACATTTGATATATAACATTGAAAATGTAATACGATGATCTTATGTCAAAAACACTTATTGTAAAATCATATAGTTAGAATTAGGACACGATCGCCCTAGGGAAATATGAAAAAGGATTATCTAATCATTGAACTGTTTTTGTTTGGTGTCTATTATCTATTTGAATGCCAGAGCTTTGCAAGCAAACAACATTTTGCTAATCATTTAATTATCAACGTAATGCGAAATGGCATTTTTTATAACAAATAATATAGACAAAATAATTAGTCGTTAAACTTAATTATCCTGGATCCTACATCAATGCCAGAGCTCTCAAACAGACTATATAGTGACAATGCTAGACAAATATAAATATTTATATATAATAGATAATAAATTGTTTTTATCCTTACGGACGAATTATAAAAGTAAAATAATAAAAAAAAAATTCTCCGTTAGCGCTTTCGTCGCGTCATGGCGACTCTTCAGAATGATTTTATTTATATATATATATATATATATATAGAACAAAGTTGAAATGTCCATGTGACAATAAATAATAATAAAATAAAAAGCCAAACACAGATCTGCTGTCTCCCTAGTACGCAGGGGCAGAATGTAGCCGCGAAAGTACTAGGGAGACAGCAGATCTGTGTTTGGCTTTTTATTTTATGTATATATATATACACACACAAAGAGATTTGATAAAAATGTTAATAACTACGCAAAAATACACAAAAGTGTCTTGGGAGACTGACAGAATTGTTCTTTACCTGTGTTTTTATATACTGTAAATCACTTTCATTTCCCGTGGGATTTATTTTTGCGTTAATAAGCGAAGATGTTCAATCGCGAGCTTAAATCCTTCGCGATTATTCGTACGAAAATAACAACTCTAGAAGACATCCATGTCGATTTTGTCGTTATCACATAGGCGTCTGCTTCCGGATAGTGCTTTTTTTTCTTTAAAACTCTTCCATCATATCAGCAGTATTTCTTTCTTCTTAATATCCGGAAGCAAACGCCTGTGGTTATCATAACTTGCTATAGACATTTCTGTTGATTTTAGATATATATTTGTACCCTATATCAACAAACAAATCTGCTAGACACATCATCATTTGATTCATACATTTTTAGAAGTCATCCCCTTTTTACTGAAAAAATGCCAATCATATGAACATCTATAAATCAAAGGTCGGAGGTCAAGCGACTGCAAAATGTAAGCTATAGGCATGGGGGCTATTTTGACGGGAGTTTAATTTTGCACTTTCGACTGGTAAACTATAAGCGAAGGGGTTATTTCCGCGGGGTTTATTCTTCAATTATGATAATATCTGAGGGATTTTAATTTCAGGCTTTTTATAGGTAAACTATGCATGTGGTGGTTAATTCCGCGAGTTTTTTTTATTTACTAGTTACATCAATATGATATCCATCAAAAATAATGTTTAATGGTTTTCGCATATTAAGCGTAAATTCTCCCTCGCGTAAATTTTCACGTTAAAAGTGTATTAAAGGAATGTTTTATTTCCTAGATAAGATTTATATCCATTTCATTTGTATGAAAAATACTACATAGCAGATGTAGCAGATGTTAAATTATGTAACACTGTATTTAAGTCAATTTTAAAATAAGTTGTTTTTCTTTTTAATTAAAAGAAATGTCACAAAGGTTTAAGAGTCACAATCAAGCACAGAATCCAGGATTCCAAAAATCCCAGTAAACTTGTTAGGACGTACCAGATGGTTCGGTTGGTGATAAGAAGAACAGAAGAAATAGAGAATTAATATTTGATTAATATTTATATGAATGTCGTACAATGCCAGGATTATGTCGTCAAAATAAAGAACCTAGTTGTTGCGACATTCTGATAAATCATCGTCTTCAAGAACCTATCAACATATAAATTGAACCAAAATTCTAACCCAGATTCGATAAAACGAGGACAAACTTTGAACAAAATATGGACTCATGAAATACCACTGAAATAATACAAGTAGAATACAACCAGGCCACCCAGAAGGACCTTCTGTTTCGTAGACGACACGTAGATGCCTGTCAAGTAGAAGATGTATATCACCGATCTCATGGACTTGGTCTGTTTCGGTTGGTAACTTGATTCAATATCTACTCCTGTACGCCGACATAGTTAACTAAGTATGCCCTTCCTTGCATACTTTATAGAATTATGGGTTTCCGTCGGATACATTTCTCCTCATATGACCAAAGCTTCCGTGAAGACGTTTAACAAAACAAAAAAGGAAACTTTGGTTCGTTTGGTTTGTTTTTGTTTAACGTTCCTATTAACAGCCAGGGTCATTTAAGGACGTGCCAGGTTTTAAAGGTGGGGGGAAGCCGGAGTACCCAGAGAAAAACCACCGGCCCACGGTCAGTACCTGGCAACTGCCCCACGTAGGTTTCGAACTCGCGACCAAGAGGTGGAGGGCTAGTGAAAAAAGGAAATAACTAAGAAAAAGAAAGCTTAGTACGTTAACAGCAGAAAGTTATCCTAAAGATAGTCTGGAGACACCTTATCACTTCATGGTATTAAAATCCGCGTTTTTTAAACAGCTAAAGCTATATAAAGACAACGCCCGGATCATGAGTTTTGGTATGGACGATGGGAAAATTGTATTTAATAAAAAATACACAATGGTAAACCCCAACTAAACATAAATCAGCCCTAATCACTTATTGAAATATATAACACCCCTGTTTTCCCAATATTAACCGGCAGTTTGTCAAAGTAATCTCGTGCTACTGGCATACCAAAGTACGCATATCCTCGCAGTCTTCAGCAGGACACGTTAGTGTTATTTCTAGCCTTTCCTATTATATGTATGCTTGACTTATTACATCTTATTGATTTTCGGTTCTGCAGGAATGTGGGCCTAGTTTTCTGTCTCTAACAGTTACTCCCTATACCTCTACAGGACAGTCTATTGATTCAAATGGCTCCGTGCTACGTATTAATTTGGTTACGTATTCAAATGTCTGTGTTATAGGTTATAGCCGACTTAATGATTCAACAGGTCTGCATCGTGTTCTATATCAGCATTCATTACTTTTTGTTGTAATTTGAGAATTCATTTATCTGCTCCTTTAGGGTTCAGTCGATCGTAAGGTCTTTATATTGCTTTTTACCTTCAGTTGGTTATAACCGTCCTGCACATGCTAGCCCCATTGCATGAATGCGACTAAATTTGGAAAATGATCTTCACTCTTCCGCCAAAATTGGTTTCTTACATGTAAATATAGCTCCCTTGACAATGCCCAACGCTTTGGTTATAGGATTGAGCGTGTTAGGGTGTTGGTGGTGGTGGGGGTGTTCGGGGTTACGTTCATTAACCCGAGGCAGGCCAATGTGTCAGATTTAGGTTGCACTATTAAGTCGGATAGGTTCCGCGCTATCATAAGTATGTAAATACTATCATAGTGCAGCCCACCCAGCAAGCGCGCACACATACACAAACCAACGCATGTAGCTCAGACAAGGGTAGGCCGTCCTTAAACGGCATGGAACTGTTGATAGGACGTTAAAAAATGTAAATGAATAATAATAATAATAAAAAATCTTGTGTTCCTTTCCAGCCACACACAGGAATGTCTGCAGTTGCTGATACAATCCAAAAGTGATTCATATGAAAAAAATAATAATAAGAAAATCAAGCAAAAACCCCAACATAATAACCATGTACAGCATTCGACGAACTTGTTACATTGTAGGTAGGGGCTTTCTTAATGACATGTCTCTGATCTGTAACCTGATATCGTAACTGATTATATGTATGATAAATAACATCATTTGTCATATTTCTCTCGTATACAGGAATGATATAATGCTAGACAAACGTAACAGAAACAAATTGTTTCAATCCAGTAAAATAGGGTATATGGGAATGTTATCAATCGGGAACAACTTTCTGCCATCAAGTAATCGGACTTCCTGACTTGTTTTCAGTTGACATTCGTCAACCTTCGAAACTTATTGAAACTTGCAATATATTGTCTTATCTACCAAACACCTATGTCGATTTCATCATTTGGAAAGTCTGTTTAAAATGTAACAATGATTAATTAACCAAAAAATAACCAAGAATTTTTTTGTTGATTTCAACAACTATTATGAATTGAATAAAGCTGGTATACAATATGTTTCTTTATACAATCTTCTGAAGGACATATACGGTGGAAGTAGACAGTTATTGTATGGGTGTGAGTGAAATAGCACTTTTATTGTCCCCCGAGATATGAACTTTTTCCCCCCGAGTCGAAAGTGCATTTTTCAGAAATACCCATACAATAACTGTTTTATTATACCGGCAATTAAATCTTTCCGTTTTTCTGTTGAACCAGTGTTCATAACCTCCACTATTCCTAATGCTTTTTCCCGAAGATAGTCTTTCAGCATGCTAACCGCCCTTTGTGTTTTATTTCCCGTTGTGATTTAGCGCTGACTTTTTTCAGAAACAATCCTCTCTGGCATTTCTTCATCCAGATTATCGAAACTTGTAGATGCAGTTATTTCCCAAATATTTCTGTAGCATTAATTCCCTTGAACGATTTCAGTAAACAAACTGTGTCTGATTCGTTTTAGTCTCGAAAACGCTTATGCATTGTGTAATCAGAATAAACGAAAAAAAAAAAAAAAAAAAAAAACACGGGTTAATAGCATTTTCGGAAAATATTGGTTCAAATAGCATTTCTATTGTCTACTTTTTATAAAGTGTAAAATAAGAAAATGTATGATAATATATACTATCAAAGACGTTAAAGAAAACGCATGCACATTCTTAATAATCACGGGGACACAATATCACAATATTTTCAATTGATGACGAAACTGTAAATCTAGAATTTATTTGATATAGGTTGACATACCACATAACCAAAAGTAGTGAAACTATTATTTTCAAATCTCTCATTTTGTAATTCAAAGATTATTTCTACTGAACCAATTTATTTATTTGTTTTAGGGCAGAAAAATTAAAAATAAAGAAAAAGCAACAAGAGATTAAAAAAGAGCTGAAGGCAAGCCAGCAGATAGACCCACCGAATTATCAGTACCAGCATCCCAACGACTTTGAAGGTGCCCAACCATGCGCTCCCATCTGGGAGGATGGAGTCTATGATGACTCGCCATTTTCTCCAGACGTTGTATTCGATCCGGAGTATTCTGAATGGAAATTCATGTATGGGCCGAGTGAGGATCAGGAAAAACTCTACGTGGTCAGAATATGTAAGTTGTCAGTGTGTGAGCGATTTATCAAGTGCATCTCTACACGTAAGCCTTTCTCCTTTGAGTTTTAACATAACATTTGGCTTATGACAGGGGCTTACAGTTTTCTCGTCATGCCTTAAAGGGCCATCTAGTTTATTTTAAACATATTTTATTGCCAATATACAAAAAAAAAAACAACAACAAAAAACCCCCAAAAAACAACAAAACAATAGACACAATTTACATGAAGAATATAGACGCCCGTTATAATAATAAATGTATAATTTAACGTATGCACACATCATAAGATGGCTAAATAGTGATACTTATGTACATTTGATGAGGAAAGGGTAGAGAAAGGCAGTAGAAGTGGAAGAAATCAGGTCATTTTCATGGAATAACAATGTTAAATATCCACAATTTGCACAAAACCTGTCAAGGACTATACCAAAGTGTTTGCTTACGCATGTAGTTTCTCAAAATCATCAATACATTACTGTAGATGTTGACAGTTTCGTAGATTTAATACGTAGAACGATGTAGAATCAAACAATTGTAAGTCTTACAAATAATCAAACCTGAACGATAACCACACTTTTATGTTGTGTCTGTAGCCCACAAAGATGCATTAGGTTAAACCTGATTCGACTATACACAGTAATTTTGTTTTAACCTTAATACAAATGTCGGCTCGGAATAATAATAACACAAATATGGCATAAAGGTAGGCATTTTGATAATTAAAATGTTCCTGTTTCCATTAAGACATCTGATAATAGCAAGAATGATGGTTTAAAGAAAAATAATTTAACCGTGGAGTATAGGACCATTTTCAGAAATATGCATCTTTTACCTCAAACTTACCGTTGAACTTTTTTCCTAAAAACAGTCCGAGTTCCATGAGCAGAGTTTTTGATAGTGTCAAATAAGATCATTTTTGATGTTTGAAATGTCCCCAACAATGCTCTAGAGTCAGACGGGCTTTCGATGTCATATCTGTGTGATATTATTTTCAATCAGTTGCAATACAAGGTCATGATAATATCATTGTTTATTTAGCATTGAACTGCGTTAATTTAATAAAGCGGGCTGTTCAATTTTCCTTTGTCCAGTTGGTATTCATCAGCCCATAATTTCCAACTGAAAGCAGTTCAATGCGTATATTTACATTTGACAACGATTTTTAAAGGCTATATCCAGGAATTTTGCTCTTACGATGAATGAACAAATTAATATCGTCAAAGAAGGAACAGCCTTTTCAACAGCCATCTTTCGGAAGTTATGGACTCGTAACCTTCAAGTGAGGTTGGTAAAGTTATATAGTGGGGCTGCAGAATAAATGTAAATATACAAATATGAAGACAAATCCGGTCAATGCGCCTATTTTGAGTAATATATGTGATACACACGAGATAATTGTGTCCTCATGAACCATGTTTTTTTTTCATATCAACAACAATGGCCGTAATAAGCCATGGTACATACTAACAATCGGTGAAGTTACTTTTGTTTACTTGCACCATGCTAGTAATTTATAGGCTTGTAAAATATCACTGATATTATTTGATTTGCTATGTAGGTGACCCTTTAATAATTAAAACTATATTGATGCTCTTTGCTTCTTGACCACTAGTGATAAATAACACGCCTATGGAATCAAATTTGACAGCTTGATACAGTGGAAGGGATTCCATGTGCATGCGATATAGCATTAAAATAAAATATATTGTTAAATCTTTTTTAATGCTTGTTGACATTTTCATTATCAATTGCAAAACAGAATCTGGTATTTTCTCTTATGACTTCGCAGTGTGTTTCCTCCGTGTTGGTTTTAGCTCACTATTACTTCTCTTTGTGGAGAGAACCACACGAACATCATTAAGTGTTATCATATTGAAATGTAAACCAGGACACATTACCCTTACACTCATCTTATACTATAACTTTAACTCAATGTACACTCAAACTATACTATCCTACACTTATCCTACACTCAACGTACGCTCAACCTACACTATCCTACACTTATCCTACACTCAACGTCCACTCAATCTACGCTATCCTTCAGCTTATCCTACACTCAACGTACACTCAATCTACGCTATCCTTCACCCATACTACACTCAACGTACTCTCAATCTACGCTATCCTTCACCCCCATCCTACACTCAACGTACACTCAACCTACACTATCCTATACCTATCCTACACTCAACGTACACTCAATCTACACTATCCTTCACCTATCCTACACTCAACGTACAATCAACCTACGCTATCTTCATTCATCCTACACTCAACGTACACTCAACCTACATTATCCTACACTCATCCTGCACTCAACAATTACTAATCCTATACTAACCTACTCTCATTCTACACTCAACCATTACTCATTCTACACTTTCCAACACTCATCATACACTCATCATACACTCAACCATTACACTCAACCATTACTCATTCTACACTTTCCAACACTCATCATACACTCATCATACACTCAACCATTACTCATTCTACACTTTCCAACACTCATCATACACTCATCATACACTCAACCATTACTCATTCTACACTTTGGCAGACACTCAGCCAGACACGCAGGCGAACACGCCAACACGCTAGCCATACACGTCAGCAGGACCGCAGCATACTACGCAGAGACACGCAGAGACATCGCAAACCATGACTCCATCTACACCTCATCCTACACTTAACACTCATCATACACTCATCATACAACGCATGCAGACACTCACACCACAACTTCAACCATGACGTCATTCTATACTATCCAACACTCATCATACACTATCATACACTCGTCAACACTCACTACACTCATATTACAATCATAATTACACTTCCTCATAACAATCATCATACACTCTCGCACCACCAACCATTACTCATCCCTACACTATCCTACACTCATCATACACTCATCATACACTCATCATACACTCATCATACACTCAACCATTACTCATTCTACACTATCCTACAGTCACCCGGCCTCACATCCAGTTAAAGGTGCAAGTCAAGCAGGTGAAGGAAAACATATTTTAAGTAATCTCCACTGCACGTAAGTAGAAATAAGAATGATTTGTCTAAATTTGAAGCTTTCAGAATACACATGGGCGAATTGCATTTCAATCAAATATAATATCTAATTGAAAAAGTTCAAGTCGACATTATTCGACATGTAGTATATAGCTAAACTTTCTTTTTATGAAAAACACTGTGAGATTATTAATAAATAATGAAATTAGAAAAGTATGTTTGTCATATTTCAGATGATTATACTATGGTTATGGTTTAACTGACTTTTAAGTGATATGTAACTGGCTATAATTAGTGTTTTATTTAGGGTACTTAAATATTATAATGACGTTAATGCAATCTATAGCGATATCCTTTGAACCACATGGCAGATATAATGTTTATGTCACGTACGTCATCCATTTAACTGTTCGCAAGTAGACGCTTTCATAATAGTTGACCGATTACCTTTTTCAGTGCATTGTTTCACGAACATGTAGACAATGAAGCAATTACAGTATATATATATCTACAGGAAATGACGTTCACAAACATTAAAAACTACTAAAATAAAAAAGGGAAAAAGAAATAAATAAAAGCGCGAATAATTGGGATTCCCAAAGGACAATGTATAATACCAATATATTGAAATAAAAGGACATGGATATGAACGCATGAAACTCCATGTTAATAGAGCTTTAGTTAGTCTCTGCCATGAGACATCATCTGCAATATGTATCGCTTGGCGTAGGATGCGCAATTCTTAAGCCGAACGATGAGAGCCAGAAAAATGAAACATTACACATTAGATATACAGTACAAAGTTAATAAATATTTAACATTTTATGATTTGTACAGCATATTGAAAGGGCCTGTTTCCAGTTATGTTAATTCTCCATAGGAGCCTGCCCCCGTATAATTTCTTATCTAGCTCAACTACAGTTTTTTTCTTTTCCGAAGAATAATTTTACACCTTTCCGACACCCAGATTTCATAATGTCAGTTAAAATGTATTTTTATAAAGTTGTCATTTTGAGCATCAAAGACATAAGGTCGTAAATAAAAGAAGATTATCTCGAAATTGTAATTCGCAACATAGTATCAATTTCTTTTGATAAATATTTCCAAAACATCGTGTTTATTCATAAAATATAAAACAAAAATTTTCTCGGATGAAAATTCACTTGCAGAGACACAATTATGAAGAAAAATGCCATAAAATTGCAATTTTCTCCCGTTATATAGTTTTGGATGCAAATTTCCATCACAAATTTGGATAGAGCTTTACTTGTTTCATATGTGTACCAAAAATCAGCTAATTCCATGTGGTGGAACGTTCTCATATCGCCGCCTGAATGTGGTTGTAAATTGAAAGAAAGGGGGAAATGAGTAACAACCTTGTCTGAAACCCTATTATATAGCTTATTATATACAAAATTTTATATTGAATATCAGAGCGGATATTTTCGTGACAATTTTATGATATCTAACGACTAAATAAACAGTATCGATATAAAGATTTACACTGAGGACACCCTGACACATGAATACTGTTCTATCTCAAGTTGTCCTCTTTTGAATTTTCTGATCGTGTGGCCTTGTACATTTATCCGTATCTTCTTGTCTTTGTCTATACGTTTACGGAATCATTGACTCGACGCTAGCTATTCTTGTCTCACTTTCCTTGTTTTATTGCCCCATCTCCAAAGCGTTGGGACCCTGACTTGTCTCGCTTTCGTTGTGCCTGCCGACCACGCCACATCGAATAGATAGATTATCCATATGAAATACTTTATTTTGTTCTAAGTTATCAATCAATTCTGCGCTTCTTGGAGGTATTGAATGTGATTTATTATATTGTCTTGTTATTTTGTGTAATTGGTTGTTCGTTATTTATCACACATTTTCGCATAATTGTACCAAACTACTAAGTATTAGCTGTTTACAGCAATCATCGGTGGCTTGCTATTTTGTTACGTTATCGACGCTTCATAAAGCAATCGTTATTGTTTCAAGATGGAGGGTAAATGTGTTGGAGAAGGCTGTCAACTATACTTCAAGAAACGTAGTGGCAATAAGAACAGAAGTGCACGCAATGTAAATAGTCCACAATATAAATGGCTCCTAGATACGCTAGTGCAACAAGGATTGATGTCAGCAAAGGAACAAGCACTTATTTACCAGAAGTGCTACATGAAGTATCTTCGGAACAAAAATCAGCCTGAACCTGAACCCGAGCAGAACCAGGAAATAGAGGAAGCAGACGACTCCCCGTCCCATATCCTGTCGTTGCTGACCCTTCATGATCTTTTGAATGGATCATCTTCACACAAAAAATGCTGTCTTGTTACCTTTGCAATAAATGGAACAAAATCATCAGTCTTACCAAAACGTGCAAGACATCACCTGATCTATTCACACAAACTGTGGTATCCCACCTCATCCCGCGTCTGCTCCATTCACCTTATTGGTAACGACTACAGTCTACAGAGGTTGTCCTTGATGGTAGAGGTTCCTTGGAATCTCAGTTACCATCAAAATCGTCCGAAATCATTAATGACCTCCTAGAGGGGTCGCACGTCCTTTCACAGAACCAGTCTGCGTTTGCAATAAGCTTTTCTTCTCTTGATGACTCGGCATGCATGGCCTGGACAGGTTGGTCCAAAGATCAGTTCCAGTTTCCAAGTCAAGTGTGTCCAAAACTTTCCACTCCATAGTACAGGCATTAGACACATCGATAGTCCCACAGTTTCTAGGTCCGGATCACTTGACAAGAGAACAGTTGCTCGGGCACAATACTGTCTTTTCAGAAGCATATTTTGGAGATAAAGCCATTGCCATATTAGATGGCACCTATATTTATATCCAGAAAAGCTCCAACCACAAGCTCCAGAGAATGTCCTACTGTGGCCAGAAGAAGAGAAACTATCTCAAATTCATGAGCATCGCCTACCAGATGGCTACATTCTGGACACAGTAGGACCATTCACTGGCAGCGAAAATGATGCTACAATTACAAAAAATGTCATGGACAAGTTAGTTACTTGGCTACAACCAGATGACAATGTTGTCGTTGACCGAGGTTTTAGAGATGTCCTACCAGTTCTCGAAGCCTCTGGCCTCAATGCTAGTATGCCGTCATACCTGAAACCCGGTCAAAGTCAACATTCTGAAGTCCAAGCAAATCTTGACAGAACTATCACCAAATCGAGGTGGATTGTGGAATCCTATCATGGCCGTCTGAAACACTGGGCGTTCTTCCGAACGCAATTGGTGTCTAACAGCTTTATCAATGTCATCGAGGCTTTGCTTCGAACCGTCACAGCCTGTCTGAATGGTATTAGAGGACCGATCTACCAGATATCTCCAGAGAGAGATGCCAAAGATAGGCTAATGGCTGAACGTATGAAGGACCGTTTGACAATACCGAATGGTCTAGCTTAGAGAGTCAAGACAGATCCGGATCTGTCTAGACGGGCACGGTCCGAGTTTGTCAAGATGGATGCATCTTCCGTACTGTTTCCCCGTCTCGATCTCGATTACTTGAGAACCATTACATGTGGAACGTATCAGATATCTCTGGCGCCTGGTTACATCGCCGAACATTTAAGTGATGACGGAGACTATGAGGTGTGGCTTTACCAGCACTCTCCAGACCTTCTCCGATGTCAAATACATTCTCGACACAAAAGCCAAACGAAATATAACGTTTGGATACGGTTCACCGTTTCACCCGATGATGAGGCCCCAATAAAGGACTACTACTGCCAGTGCCCAGTTGGAGAGAGAACGATGGGAATGTGTGCGCACATCTCCAGTATCTTGTACTACCTTGGGTATTACAGGGCGCTGGAAAACCCTCGACCATTACAACCACAGGTGAAGAAATTCCGACAAAACTTGAAATAGTTTTCCATGCGGCAACGGAGTGCATATGTCGAAAGTATGTTTGGGGCTCGATATGAAAGATCCCCGTTACCAAGTGACTAACCAAACTTATAAATATAGGTATTATACAATCGCCCGTAGCTATGAACACTCCCGTAAATGCGAAAACTAACCAAAATCATAAGGAACACGTTTTGATTGTTGTTCTGTCTATTTGTCAGCCAATGTCTTCAACCACGGGGACTTGTGAAGTAGCCATCTTGGATTTTTTTTTATGAAAAAGGTGTTTCTCTCACTTTTTTTCATATCTGTGTACATATTCTCAACATACCGAGCAAATACTCTCGTGTTTTTGTTAATTATCTAAAGAAAGTCGAAAATCGGCTATTCAACCATAGGCTAATTCAACCCAAGATTTGAAAATGTTCCACCACTTACATGTTGATGATTTTTCCTCTCACCAATAGCATATTACGTAATGTTTAATAGGATAAAATTGGTTTGCATCCAACGCCCATAAAAGGGTGTATTCTCTAAAAAAACACAGTTTTTGTGTCTAAAATGTTATCATCGAAAAAGGCATTTTTGAGATTGTTTCTTCCATAAAACAGCCAAATGGCGCGATGGAAACATGATTTTTTGTCACAATCATGCCATGAATATATTCTTTACGGTGACCATCATTTGATTAGATTTTCATTAATATTTTACATAACATGCACATTTTATCAACACTTAGACAGCTTCTGAAAGGTACAACTTTGAGGAGCCATAAAAAACAAAACAGGAAATTTGAATCAGAGAAGGGGCCATTTTGGAAACAGGCCCTTAAGCTTGGTAATTGCGACTAACCCGTTAAAAGTGACAAATTGTTTCGTTTGCTTAGTTCCATACGTGACATAACATCCAATGTCATGTCATTCAATAACAACTAGTAACTGATTTATATTTATTTTCTTATGAGCACATAGAAGGGGCCATTTTGGAAACAGGCCCAAAAGTAGCAAAACCGTAGTTAGCAAAGAAATAATTGTGCTATAATAATATTTAAACGTAAAGATCGATTGTGGATACACGTTTATTGATAATACACAGGGTATTAACATCACTGATATAACTATCCTGCGAGTAGGTTGGAACAGTTCTCTGCTGTCATCATAACGCTATTGTGAAACGATACAAAAACAACCCATCCTCAATACTCTAGGGGCTATGCTTACCCTTACTATTCTCCCCGTACATGAACATGTGTATTAAGAATTCATATCGTTGTTTTGTCTTAATATACAACTATTATAGCAGTGTTACAATAATACCGAATGTTTGACACTGAAAAGAGGGTAAATGATTTTTAATCATCTCTCCTTCAAGTACGTGTCGCATATTGGGAAACGCACTATCGCAAGGTCATTGTAAGCACGCTGTGACGTATGCGACTCAGACGCGATCAGATATGACTATGAATTATTAAATAGGTGTATAAATAATAACTAAGACGTAGTGTGTATTTGACAAGATCAAGAAAACGTCAGTTTCATTTCTTCGATTCCTCGGAACAGCTTAAGAGGGTATGAAGACAATGTCCAACCTTAGAAACCGAAACATTTTATAGGACATTTTATAGTCGTTTCTCATCGTATGTCTATAATGAAATTTCTTAACATAAGGGCAGATTAACCTGTTTGTTGGTTGAACATCTATAGATGAATTAGATTAAAACAACGTTTATCCTAACATTGGACACACTGAGTTTACCGTGTTCATGGTAACTTAATATGTTGATTGTACGCGGCTGTATGTTAATTGCCTGTGGCAGTGTGGCAAAGAATATCACATAACCATCAGTAATAGATAGGATTTTATTCTCTTAGCAATCACGTGCAGACATCATCCCAATACCAAAGGTGTTAATGAATTGATACCCTGATTTGGTGGTCGGGTGCTAAGTGGTTTTGCACTTGCCCTTCACATAGGCGGTCGGGATTCGATTTCCCGATCGGACGTTAAAATGCAAGAGGTCACCTGCTCGACCACGTGGGTTGTTTTCGGGTACTTTATTTTCCTCCAACACTAAGACCCTTCGCGCGCTTCTATCCGCAGCAACAAGCTTGATTTATATAATTTTAACATAATTATTTTCGGAATTCATAAAAATTGAATGAATTTGAAGTTGTCAAATCGACATAACTAAACGCAAATGGTAAATTCCTTAGATTGGTTAATAATATTTAACGTCCTTCCACAAGCTTATACAAGGCAAATATTTAGATTCGTCAGGGAAACTTATAGCATCAAAATTTTGTCACGCTAATATCAAAATACCAACAGAACAGGATATCGATATGCCTACATTAAATTATATCAATATTCAAAATGGCTCAAACGGAACTATGAAATAGCGTTATTGATTTCGGGTTCAAGGTAAAATTTCATATTCCCTCTGGAAAAAAATTCGGATCTAGTTCGCGGGTTTTTAAATTTAAATTAAAAATTTTAATTTCGCACAACCATGGGTTCGAAAACATTCAGCAGTAAGCACTTCTATATAATATGTTTCTTAGTTTATATCGATATCCGTTGGGTATTTATTTTCGCTCTATATTTGATGACCGCGAATACAGCGAAAATAAATCTTCCGGGGGTATAACCAACTATACAGTATATGAGCACATATTTATCTGGTAATAGCTACGTACATGTTTTACTTTGACATGCTATTCGTTAGGAATGCACGTTTGAGTAATTTTACTTTTTAAGCTCAATGCATATGCGGTTATTTGATACATAATTCGTTTTGTATCACATACTTATCCTTGGCTTTTCTAAACTACACAAACCTTTTCGCGGCATTAATTAAAAGCTATGCTATGAGTGCCGCAATAACCGGGTTAAGTGAAGAAAATATAAATGAAAAAAATCAGGATAGCGCAAACATGGAATGCCATAGCTTTCACATATGGCATAGGATCTGAATAGATTGAGGTGCTCATGTTTCATGTATTATATGATTTCATCATTATAAGATTTTGTTTTTCAGATTTCATCAATATGCTTATTATTCGATATCGGCGATATTGTTTTTAATTTATCATAATTATATATTATTTCCATTGTTTATGGTTCTACCATTGTATGACATGTTGTTATCATTATATATTTTGAATTCATCATTATCTGAGTTAATGCTATCGTTATTGATAAGGTTACGCCATCATAGTATACGCTTTTGTCATTATATTTCATTTGATCATTAAATCATTCATTTTCATCAATATATGATAAGATTTTATCGTTATATTATTTGGCTAAACTTCATGGTATCATGGTACAACTTCCATTATTTTATTGTTTAACTAAAAACATAAATGAAAAAAAAAACAAACAAAAAAATGTAGACACTAATATTAACACAATAAGAGAATTTAAGTCCTAAAGTCTAGTCATAGGGACATATAACTTGTAAATGGAGTGCGTATCAAATGAAACAGCAAGTGAGTAATGATTCATTTGCTTGTTTGTCCGCCACTCTACCAATCGAACGAAAGAGAAATTATACAAAAGGGGATACAGACAGGGAAATATCACTGAAATGATTTCGTTAGTGTATTGTTGATGTTTAACTATTTTTGATAATATCATATGAGATAAATAGTGAAACAAGGCCCTGCATGCTCGATCGACGATCAGGTTTTGTATGTCGCTTGTATACACGGTGTATTGGCGGCACATATTACTAACCGCTGCAACCCAGTGCATGTGATTGGAATATATAGCTGTTTTAGTCCTCGACTAGAAATAGATGATGCCGAAAAGAGATATGTTGCCTCAATGATGTTACCTCCCCTTTCATCTGTTCTTTCTTTTCTTTGTTTGGTCCCATCGATACAATTCTTATGACCTAGTTCCAAAAACATTGACCCCAGCAAACTGGTATTGCAACTTATACATCCATGATCAGCGTTAATGAGCCTTTGTTGAGGGATAAATATGCTCTTAAAGACAATGTACAAATAATAGTTAACTTGTATGTTTTGCAAACAAGCATATGTCATAAAGTGCAGTGGGGTCAATAGAAAATATAAATTATTGATGTATAATTGATGAAAAAAAAGTATTGTGGTGAAAAGCATTGAGGCAGTGCGTGCATATAATTCATTCATTCTTAACTCATTCATCACTTCACATATTATTATTTGATGATTCATCAAACTTTAAAAACGTAAACGAAATTCTTGATATGAGAAAACATAAATACAAATGTCTTCCATTATAAAAGTGGTTTCTTAGGATGGTTGGTTAAAGGCTGGCTTCGGGCTCAGGAATCGGAAACATTATAAGTATTTCTAACGAATTCATTGATTGGCATTTATTTTCAGGCATGAGGCTTGACGGTGGTGGTTACTGTGACTAGATAAGAAATCGGTTTCCTGTGGGATAATTTGAGTTACCTTAGGGGAAACATAGTTTTCTGTGGGATAATTTGAGATACCTTAGGGCCAACAATTTTAAACTTCTTCATCTAAACCAAAATGTATTGCTTTGGATTAATTAACGCAGCCAATGGTCAACGTACAAAAGCATCATGGTATATACGTACCAGTAATTAGAAATTAAAAGTAGATTCATGCAATTAATTAAAATTAATTAATCAGGTAATTTTGTTATGTTATACTATACTGTTGGAAGATGCTAGAAAATTCGGCTTCTATTCATTACACGGGAAGTTTTGTTTGGATTATATCTGAGGTCAAGGTAAGGTGCAGGAATTGTACTTGTTGTTCCAATATCAAGTTCGTTAGAGTTGACTGGAAGGGATGTCATCGACACTTCAAATGACATTCCTTGTCATCTTCATAACGTGTTTTAGTCCCTATCAATCCCGCTTCACTTTTGTCCTTGTGCAAATGAATGTTCACCTGTGATAAAAAACTGCTGGTTATGTCCCAAGGCCATGTCACCTAAAATTATTAAAAGTGTACCTATAACTCCATTAAAAGCATGTCACTTTGCACCCAACAGAACATTTCTGTTGTTTATGTAATACTCAAGGGTATATACCATGTGAAATTGCCTGCAACATTGAAGCATTAGGCCCCTAAACAGTCTGCAAAACTAAATAACCGATACGAATCAAGCTTCATATAGAATATCCAGACAAAGCATGTTAGGTTACTAGATTCCATTTTCGTTTAATTTCCGATATATAATTCAATATTGCTAGCAATATTTCGTAATCGGTCATCAATTATATAGTCAGGTTTCAAGATATGATACATTTATATCTTATGATGATACAGTCAGCAGAACTTACATTTTTATATATGGAGGTTAATAGAAAACGTTTGTAATAAAACATCATTTAATGATTATATCAATAATATTGTAACTCTATACAGTTGCTCATTAGAATCTATCAAAATATTGAGGAGGAAAGGATTTGTTGTGTGAAGGATTCGCTATTCATGCCACAATCAATATTTTAAACGTGATGGTAAACAGAACAATTAAATATGTAAAATAATACATTGATTTTATGCGGACCATGCATAAACCATATTGATATAAGTAGAACGGCGAATGTTTGTTGCAAACAATGTATAAATGCCCATATCGATAGACAGACCAGATATGTACTTAATGGGGACTATTTCAACTCAGGGTTATGGATCAAGTGTTGGTTTAGTTGGTAATTTTGTTATAAATGATATGTAAATAAATATTAAACAAGAATGAGACATCACTAATCAATACTTTTTAACGAAAACTTTACTTAGTAGACACGTCCCGACAAGTTTATGTCCATGTAGCATGCGATGTATTTGAAAATTGCATTCAAAAGTGTCCATCTTCTACTGATAATACTGATATACCTCGACATGGAACATGCAAAATGATATAACTTGACATGGAACAGTGAAACTGATATAACTTGACATGGAACAGTGAAACTGATATAACTTGACATGGAACAGTGAAACTGATATAACGTGACATGGAACAGGCAAACTGATATAACTTGACCTGGAACAGGCAAACTGATATAACTTGACATGGAACAGGCAAACTGATATAACTTGACCTGGAACAGGCAACTTGATATAACTTGACATGGAACAGGCAACTTGATATAACTTGACATGGAACAGGCAAACTGATATATTTAACATGGAACAGGCAAACTGATATAACTTGACATGGAACAGGCAAACTGATATAACTTGACCTGGAACAGGCAAACTGATATAACTTGACCTGGAACAGTCAAACTGATATAACTTGACATGGAACAGGCAACTTGATATAACTTGACATGGAACAGGCAAACTGATATTACTTGACAGTGAACTGGCAAACTGATATAACGTGATATGGACCAAGCAAACTGATATCTTTAACATGGACAGGCAACTTGATATAGCTTGACATGGAACAATCAAACTGATATAACTTGACATGGACCAGGCAAACTGATATTACTTGACAGTGAACTGGCAAACTGATATAACTTGACATGGACCAGGCAAACTGATATAACCTGACATGAAACAGGTAAAATGTATCTATAATGAACGTCCTTCGCCTTTGGTGTTAAGAATATGGTCATGTTGTTTAGACTTATGAAAAACAAGAGGAATTGTAAAATTTGATACAATGTAGTATTCCAGACATAATAAAATGATGACACCTTTCATTAGTTGAAAATTTGAAGATTGCTGGTGCCTATCGGAATAGGGCAGACATCTTTGCAAAAAAGCCTTTTAAATGAAATATGATGTCACTGACAATGATGTTCCTCTCTTACCTTAAAACATGATGATCAACTTTTTCTACAAACATCCCATTTTACATGAAGTACTTTGGATGGTGACTGGCCAGGGTATGTGCTTTCTGAAATGAATGATGCATAATTAACTTTTTACAATGTCATTCCAATGTATTAGACAAGGAGAGCAATATGTTGAAGCTATAGATAAAAGAAGCCATCCAGATATGTCACAGTGTGCCAATACTAAATCGAGACGAGGGGCACATAAACTGTCGCACATATACAATTGTATGACGAGGTATTAGGCAAAGAGTAGCAGAAAAAGTCATTTCCGTCCAATTACAATACCACAACAAATAATTGTTCATTGCATCATAGCGGAAATCGACATGAATATTCCAATTTCGAAGACAACGAGTACACGTTTTACAAGTTAGTGTACACATGCTGCCCTAGTCATTTGTCTGATGAATGTTACAGTGTACATACCATAGTAGTCATCGAAACGTCACGTATAAACAGTCATTGGTTGTGTTTAATATCCTATTAACAACCTATTTACTTTAAATCTCTCGCATCATGTTTCGGTTGTAGGAACAGTATAACCCTGATAGACCACGTTCATAACTTTTGGGTTTCTATTTCATCAGGGTTTGGTAAGCATTCATGTTTTAGTCTCACACCAACTTTACTTGACTCAAAGATGAGAGCGACATATTTAATACACAGAAGAAGAGATTCTATTTTTTTTTTATCCTTGTCCTCCTTAAATGAGGTCACAGTTATGTATTAGTGCGAATAAGCTGTTTGAAAAAAAAAAAACAAAAAAAAACGCCAATAGTAGATGAAATTAAAACCTTTGGAGCTTCGTCTTTTTGAAATAGAATATAATGTTCCCCCCTGTAAAAAAAATAAATGCTTAACATAGACTCGTCTATTTAGATGAGTTCTTTATAGAAATAATATGCCGTGGTTTCATCAATTTTACTTAATGCTTATATAACTTTATTAAGAAAAGCATGATTCGTTTTAAGGGGGATATATTTGTAACGTAAACTCTCCTTCATTAATGCTTTCATATGAAAAAAGTGGGGATTTTCTTCGGCTAAGGAATATTGAAGAAACTGTTTTTTCTTACATCATCCTGGGATGCTGAGCTGATGTAATATGACCGAAATTGGACAGTTGCGATTGCGTTGATATTTGATTTTGGTTTTGATATTTGGTTTGTCAGATAACTTTATGTCATTTCCACTTTCAGCTTTTGTGAAATTTCAATATACATGTAGGTAAAGTGAAAACAGAGTATATGTTTCAAAGCAAATGCATGCTTATGTTTGATTCGATTAATGTTAAGTCATTGCTGAACATTAATGCGTTTCATATTATTATATTTTAGATCGGTCGGATAGGATCTTGTACGTGAATGGCGAAAAGTTGAAGCCAAATGATTACAATTTGGTGAGTATGGTATTGACATTAGGGCAAAGCATTCCAGACATGGTTTATTTGGCCGAATGTTTTCGTCTTTTCAGCAGCAAAGGCCAGATAGTGACAGGTTTAGATAAATCATGAGCCACCATTTCAAAAGATAAAAATCAAAAGTTAGCTATAACTAAGACACAGACATTTGCACGACTTCTGCAATACAGAAAAACAAGTCTAAGCGAAAGGCACATGTCCCAATGAACGTATTCACCCTTCTGTCAGATCTGTCACATCTCTTCTAGGTGGATGTTTGACCGTGAGGGATAAAAACGTTGTATTGCAAAAAGTAGCAGATCACCAATGGCAGATTAGAGATTGTCACTTTGGTGTACAGATATACAAGCAATACAACAAAATCCAATCTTCAACAGACGGTCACTTTGGAGGGATGCCACATCAAAATAAACCTTTCTTGGTAGAATATTCGCTTGAATAAACATCGTTTGTATGACTAGATGGTTTCATTGGCCATTGGCTCAAGTCTGTTTTCTTAACACAATGCATCTGAGGAAGGTGTCAACGAATATCGGAACCAATGGCGGATGTGTTATAAGTGCTATAATACAGAAATGCCACATATGGGAAGGATAATGTAGTACCCCAGCCGGTCACAGTTCGCGAAGATCAGTATAACATTAATTTCATGATTCTTATTTTCTTTGAAAACTTAGTGAATACCCTGTGGGTGGTCGGGTCGCAGAGTGGTAACTCATTTGCCTTAGGCGGCCGTTCTTCGATTCCCCGATCGGACGTGAAAAGGTATGGGGTCACCTGCCCATCCACATGGGTTTTCCCCGGGTTCTCTGGTTTCCTTCCAGAGTAAGTCCTAACGCAAACTTCACCCAGCCCAACAAGAAGCGTGATTAATATATAGAGAATAATACATACCTTTTTCCATATCGGACCCAATATTGGCCCCGAGACCCCAATATTGGCCCAAGGGCCGAAGGCCCGAGGGCCAATATTGGGGTCTCGGGGCCAATATTGGGTCCGATATGGAAAAAGGTATATTTTATTCAATTTATTGTATTCTTAGTAATAAATCACAGAACATTAATCAAAACAACAATTATAACTTGACAAGAAAAATCAGATTCAAATTTTTAATGTATTGAATTATAAACACTTTATAATATTGAAGTTTTTTAAGTCTTTATGAAGTTCATATCTGTCAAATTTATAATGATTTCTAAATAAGTTCCTTTCCAAAGGTGTTTCTACCATGTCACTGATCAAGGATCAAGAATAAACATTGATTTGAATCAGTCAGAATCACTGTCAATTATCATCCTTGCTCTTTTCCTGCCCCTACATGTACTTGCTACATGTACCCCGAGACCCCAATACAACAATTGGTTAACATCGGCTTGTACGACCTCTCCTATTGTAAAGTTTAAGTTATCAATTTCCTCGGTTACCATGTGTTCCTTCTCGGCGAGATATTCTAGCTCTGCAATTCGTGCTGCAAGCGAATTTAAAATCTTCTCTCCCATGTCCTCATTCCTTCGTCTACTCGACGCCATGTTGTTTGTTTTGGTTTCGCTGACAACACAGCACCTACGTCAAAACCCGAGAGACCCGAATAGTTTGATGAGACGCAAAATTTAGAGGTGTTCCGCGAAGAGGGCCAATACAGGGTTTGGGGTGCATTACTGAATCAATAATGCATGGGTAAGGATTACGGATCGGGAGATTTAGCGCCATAATGCATATGCAAAAAAACCTGTATTTATTACTAAGTATACAATAAAAGTTTATATAGCTTGTTTCGCAAATATTGTAAAATCAGTAATTTTACAACTTAAACTTTGCTTAATCTCTAAGAAAAAATGGCGTCTTTGTATTTCGTGGCACCTGTTTGATGAAATTTAACTGGGGATATTTTTAAAGTCAATCCATTTCTAAATTTTTATATATGAATATGTATTTTTATTTATGTTGAAAACATGTCCAGTGCTACATTCAAATATGGTTTTTTTGTCAATCAACGTGCTTATTGTAAACTAACTTCAAATATTGTATTACTAAAAGCAAAGTGTTAATCAACCCTAGAACCAGTGATGGTGGCATGTTGTAAAACAGGACTGTGAAGGCTGGACTTCAGCCCACATGATGCCGTCTCACCACGTCTAGATAGAAGTCAACACACTTATCGATTTCTATTCACCATTTTGAATAAATAACGAAACAAACGCCGATCCCAGCTTTCGATTTTTGTTAAATTTGTATAAATGTGTGGATGTTTAAATGGAAACAGTATGGCGTCAATATTGTTATGTTTTTCATAAGTAAGCTGAAAATATTAATATGCATTCACAAAAGAGCCAAACAAAGCTATGCCATAATTCCAATTCAATGACTTCTAGACATAGACAACAATTAGTACACTTGTATGCTTAACAGTTAGTTTGAATAATTTTCATTATTTGTAAACTATAAAGTATTTATTTTTGCTGAATCTGAAATGATGATTGAATACACATAGAAGACTATAAAGTTTGCTTTTTATTAAACATTGCAAATTAAGAACATTTTTATTATTCCACAAGAATCCTTGTGAGAACCAGATGCTTATCCGCATATTGAAGCAGAAAGGTTCGCGGATCAATCGCATTTGTGCCGCCAAGCGATAGATATTGATTAGTTAATGAGCTATGGATTTTCTACGTATGTATGTTGATACACGTGCTAGTAGAATCAGTCTATCCTACCTGAATATATTATTGATGACAATATACATAAGCTCTGTTGGGTGTATGACATGTTGTTCCAGTCCCCTATGGCATTGGGCCAAGTCAACTTTGAATTTAAATATATCGATTATGGTAGACTTTTTATAATTTGTAACAGTTAGGAAATATGAGGATATATGTAGGTTTGTGTTGACGCACATACCACCTACATAAGGTACACACTTTAAACCTCAATAATGGTACTCTCTGGTCCCAATGAGATGTTCACAGGATTAGGATGAAGAACGGATCGATCAGAAACTAAATATATATTGCTTCATCACACTTCATCATTTCAGGAAGAGTGAATGACGTCATAGGTTTATTTCTAGGTCCTGTTTTAAAAACTACTTAAAATAGACCTTTGATGTTTTCAAACTCTTGCGGAGAATAGAACAAATAATATATCTACTGTAAATTGAGGAAGATAACGTGGGAAAACCTTTCGTCATTGAAGATTTACTTTTGAGCCTATTATAAGGGAAGACAAAGTGACAATAATAAAACGGCCGCGTCAATGTGCGTCACCACATTGGATAATAGTTTGACCCTGCACGTCGGGACCTTTTGATAAATAGCCTGCACTTAATGCCTGTTGTTAGAGGCGACATATGTTGAAGGTGAAATGAAATGCCAGGAAATGGAGGGCCAATATAGGTCACATTAAACTATGAAACGCAGTTATTTTATTATAACAGTAGCTATGTTGGTTGCTAATATTGAACGTCTTTTTTGCACACTAACCTCAAACTAAGGATGGCGACGGTATATTGTCATCTCCCCTGGTTCCTGTATCGATAGAGATCGAATGGCAATGTATTTGGGGCATAAAATTTTAGTGAAATGGCACAGATGTCAGCGATTTAGCGTCGTTATGTACATTGTATATATGTTACAACCGTTCGTTTGGAACGCCAACCATTTAACGATACCCTTTAATTTCATTGCGACCGTATACTTAGGCCCTGCAAGCAAATAGCTTGTATATATCATTCTCAGAATTTCTGTTTTATGTTCTTAGGATATTCCATGATGTTGTACATTGACATGGTCTTCCTCGTGTTGAATACAAACAGGTGTATCTTTTTGTAATTTCAACACGATGTCCCTTTGACACTTCCACCATGCTGACCTTTTTGTTCAAGCTATTGTTTTTACGTCTTCTTTGTCCTTCCTCAATATTAAGTTAAAACGTATTCGCTGTTCACTTTAAATTGAATGCAAGAGAAATATATTTCTGCAAGAACAGTTTCTCATGAGAGATGAAGGAAAAAACTTAGAAATGCCGTATACATGAAAATTATAATGAATCTTATTGTATTTAATGTAGATTTATTATCATTTATAATGATAATAATTGTTTTATTCATAGCGTTTCCGTTTAAATAGTTTCAATTCGGAAATACCGAAAGCTGCTATCTCAAAATCAACATATCACAGCCTATTAACACCAGTTGATAGTTTCTTCTTTCCTAAATATTATCTGAACTAATGACACACTAGAATTGACAAACAAATAAATCCAAAGGTGTCCTCACGCGCGGTATATGGGTGACCATCTCTTGTTTGTCCTTAATGTTTCAAAAATTGTCTATTGTGTATTTTTGATTGGTTCAAGTAGAACCATGTCTCGCCACTGTACGTAACTCAGCAAGTATTCTCGAATAACAATTGCCATATCATTTAAAGTTTGGTTTTGTACATTTCAAACGCTTTCCCTATTCAGATGTTTACAAGCTTCTGGAACAATTTTTTTAAAGTTTGAAACACTTAGTATTTGGTGTGTGCTGCCTTTTAAATGTCAATTGCACGAGCTGTCTCGGAAACGGGTAAACGTTCGTCCTCTCAACCAATGTCATTATAGGACGAATGTTCCGTTTGGTGTAGAAGCAACTGGCTTGCCTAGTCCTTTTTTCTTTTATGTCAATTTTACTAACATTAAGTGAACGAAACAGTTTGAAAGCAGTTCACAAATTGGCCCCAAAGTGTTACATAAGTAAAGGTGTTTCCTTGCTATTTTATATATTTATAGTACAACTATGACTGCGTCTGGTTTAGATATCCATACAAAGCACAGCCTGTTTTGATATTGCCGATTATTTCAAATTTCGTTTCCAGTGCCCAGGAGCGCGTGACTTTAAACCAGTCCTTAAATTACATTAGCTGCTGATAGGACGTTTAGTTTTATAAAACCAAACCAATCCATTCAGCAACGCCTAAAGTCGCCTTGTCGGGTTTTGATAGAAATTTGCACGTGCAAATGTGCATTTGCATTGAGCCAAGATGATGCACTGTGTTATTACTCGTTGACAAGGCATCCATACAGCGAACAATATGTGAAATATAGATTTGAACGCATAACAATCCGCCTGGCTATTACATAAAGTATTTTGAATGACGCCATACCTTTATTGTTTTCTCCTTTTGAAATGAACAGTAGACATTTGCCTGTTCGTGTGTTTTGGTTTGAAATGATTTTTAAAATGCTTGTTCTTTCAGGAGGAACAAAAAGGAGGAAGTGTTATTAAAATCCACTTCAGGGTTGGGAAGTTCAAATGTGAGATTAAGTCGTCTTTAACGGAAACCCCAAATGACCAGAATCAGACCCTGATCTTTAACGGAAATCGCATACAGTTTGAAGAGGATGCTTTCGATGCCGAGTAAACGCCTGTGATGAAGAGGATACCTCTATATTGTGCCTGTGATAAACAACTCTTTCTCTTAGATTTGATATTAAATGTTTTAAATTAAATGTTTTAAAAGACAAATCTTTATTGACAGTCGTCTTGTATGGTACGACGTCCATGTCATTCACGACATTTTATTGCATCTTTTGGAATGTACAATATATCAATTTGTTGCCATCGCTTTATTGGTATTTTCTATCGGTTTCCTGAACCAACAACCCATACCCAAAGTCCAAACTATAGTCACCATATGTTGAGGAAGATGTTGCGTAATGCTGTGGAAAGTGCTGCCCACATTTTATTGCAAGTGTTATTGACAAATATGCGATTGTTTTTGTTAATTTAGAAATGTGTCTATCACAGGGGTTCTGCCATTCCAGGATATTGTATTTAAGGTATGAGTTATGATTTAATGCAAATCGTTTAAGTGAGGATTAAGATTACGAATGATCGTGTTTAGGAGATTGCTATAGTATTTATGTTTGTGTAGCATAACTATTCAAAACACAGGCTGAGCGGACATAATTGCATTGCAACAGGCACGTGGTACCGCATTCCGTATGTTACACATTTTATATCAGCCATAACGTAATTATGAGTACAAACCTTTAGCAAGACGCAAGTTAATGGTAGCCCCCTTTTTACGCCTCTTAATGCCAGCTGGGCAGATATACTTACCCCGGAAGTATATGTATATAGGTTATTGATTAAAATAACGTAGCTATTGTATTGTAGTTTTGGTGTGAGCAATAATATTATTGTCAGTGTTTAATTCCTTTGTGTTATTTTTTTTTCTTTATTTATTTTTCCCATTTTAATATCATGTTGTTGGAATCTGTGTTTTTATTTAAAATGGTTTTGAATGTTAAATTTGAATTTTAAATGTAAAATGTGGGACCATCATTGTCTTTATGGCAAGTTTTAGCCCAGTTGGCAATGCATTGTCTGTTTTAAAATTATGTTTATTTCTCCCACCTCTGCCTATGCAAGAACGCATTCATGTGCTATATATGCCACTGACACATGTTGACATTATTTTTTGTGTTTGATTTAGATGTTAAGTTAATCATCTAAATTTGAAAAAAAATCACTATGATACAGTAAGCTGACGCCATCCTCATAAAATGTATTACGTAAGCCAGTTTCAAAATTTATCACCTAGAGAAAAACTACGATTCTTGCATAGCCAGAAACCTACTTCAACTGTTCAGATGATTGATAATTAAACAACATTGTGCATAGTGCAGCGCTAATCTACGAGTGGTCTATTTTTCGTTCTGTTAATATTCACGTTGAATAGAACTGGGCTATACTATCAATACCTGGTACATTCTGGGTGAGAGGTGGGAGAAATATATTAATTACAATGACGGTATTATAGATATATGGAAACTTCTCTCTAATGTTTTTGACAGATGAGATCAGGATTTCTATATCATCTAAGCCTAAATATGATATACTCTTTTAGTGTTTGGATAAATATTTATTAAGATAAAATTGTATAAGTGTTTTGTTGAGCGCCGTTTCCAACGATATGCAGGTGAGGAATTTTTGGTCAAAGCTTCGGCGAAAATTGAAGTGATGATACGAGTTGTGCAGAAGATGATTGATCACAACGTGACCTGACTCAGTTGTACTGAATTATTCGAAAACTATCAACAGTTGTATCAAGGAGTTAAATTCCGATTAGGCATAATGTGTGCCTATTTACAAACTAATATGTTAAGGTAATAGATATCTAACAGATATCCAATAAATATGTTTCATTAAATAAACATCAATTAACATCGATTTCCAGTAGAAACTTTAATAAATTGACGTTCGGTACAATTGAGCCAATGATAGTTTAATCAACGAAATATTTGACCATAATAGTATTCAAATCATTCTAAATGTGCTAACAGTTGTTTGTTATATAATTGCCTAAAATAACTAATATTACCCTGAAAAGTTGTATGCATGATGGTCAAACAAACAAAAGTAATGCGCAATAACGAACATTTAAATGTGGTTTTGGGACGGTTCTAACCTTTTTTATACATGCGACATAAATTTATTCTCTTAATGGTAGAGCCAATGAATGCAATAATAATCTAGTTTTTGTCACAAGATAACAGTACATAGACTTGAAATCGATATATTGTTTCATAGTGGGGATAACATGTTGTACATGTGCGACTGGATATATGTGTGCATATCAAACAGGTTTGTGTACTTTGTCGTATTGATTACTAAACAAGGGGGGATCAATCAAGTCTGTATACAGATCGAGTGTTACCAGCGCCCTGTTGACAAACGCATTACTCTGACCATTGTTCAAAGCATTTGTATCATAATCAATAGTTTTATATTCGTTCTCACAATATTAGATTTTGTCTTTGTATATTGATATTTGGAGAAGTATGTCGGATGCCATATCATTTAGAACAGAATAGAAAGAACATTTTTGTTGAAGAATTTTTCTTTTATTTGAAACATATTTTAATTAATTGACATGATAATATCATAACAGCGACCACATCTATTAAATTGCCTCCTTTTGAATCATTTTAACGCACAATTATAGCACGTAACATGTCAAATTATTCTTGACTCTTTTTTAAAAGAAATTTTCCGTCCTTACATTCAGATTAAAAACTCACATGGTCTTGGTAATGCCATACACATGTTGTTATTGGTGGTTGTTTGGTAACTGTATTTTAATTTTTGAGTATTAACATTTTCGTAATTGTTAAATACATGATTTCAGATGAAAGCTTTACAAAAGTTGGATACAGTTTTTTTGAATGAATGTAAGTCATGGACTATAGTTTCATTGAATTTTGTTATTTTTATACCATCCTTATGCTCTGATTTTCTCATGCTTGTCTTTTACAGGTATGCAAAACAAACTGAAATCTTTATGAAATTTCACTATTGTAGACTACTTGAACATGAAATAAACTCAAGTTCATTGAAATGAAATTCCGAATACAAAATTATATCAAATAAAATCGGTTGAACTTGATACTTAACTAATTCGAACACTATTTCAATGTTTACATATTATCTAAATAACTGAAAACCAACGACATATTTGGATATCAAAGCGGATGTGAAATTAACCATTTAGTATTTCTAGCCTACAGCAAATTTCATAATTGCACCGGTTAATATTAAAAAGTAGACATAAATTTATTAGAATGATCACTTCGGGGATTTAATAATATTCAAACAGCTATAAAATCCAATATCAAAGAGGAATAACAATAATTGTGTTTAAATTGGGATTATAATTCGTGTATATCCGACATGAGTTTGTGTACCATCATAGCTGATTGTAATTCCGGCTGGACGGAACTGAAATGCATACATTTGTACATATTTCATACATTCATAAAAATCATAAAGTTTTACTCATTTTTCGAATAATTCATTTTCAACATACCCAATTACTACATGCAAAAGTAATGCTTCAAAGCAAACGAGGAAGAAAGAAATTAATCAAGTATTCGGTTACATTTGAATTTTAAATCACGTTTTTGAGTACTGGATAACCATAATTTAACCGTAGTTGAAAAGAAAAAAAAGTATTGTGAATGATAGTTTATAGATCTGATAAAGTTAAAAACAAATACTGGCCCTTGATTACATCCAGGTACTTGGTTTAATCCAAGAAACTATGATTTATTACACACCATCGGTAAACAATACCCTTTTTCTGTGTCAAATATGACACGCGAATTACGGTAATATATATTACTACCTGTGCTTAGTAAAGAGAAGTAGAGAGAATTGGGTAAATTCATGTTTGTTTTTTATCATTGTTCATATGTTATTGTATTTTAGGGAGACTGTACGAAGTTAGAATTGTTACACATTACAAACTAGAAATTAAAAACAAAACGATACAATAAATGTATTGTATGTATCTCCAGACTTATTGTGCTTTGTTAGAGGGATTCACGCAAAATATACATATGTATGGTTTCGAAATTAGTTTGGTATATAATTTAAATATATAGCACGAGATTCAAGAGGCAATTCTTACTTTGGAAATGTTAAAGGTCATACGAACAAAGGTTGTGAGCATTTGAAGAGCCGTTTTGAAGTTATCCGGAACATAAGAATGACCTATATCCTACTGATATACACATACCTGCCACTTATGAACATTTTTGCTACAGCCTTGGTCGGCTCGATATGGGGAACAACCAACCAATTGAACAAATATATTTTTGAAACAGCCCCTGTGTATAGAAAGTTGAGCCAAGGATAAAATGTCTGGCAGCCACTGATTGGCCAGTATGTTATGAAGTGGGAAAATAGATATGTAGCCTGATAGGTAACTATCAATAAGAAATGTTGATATAAATTTCGTAAGTCCGATTGTTTTTTTTCCCAAAAGTTCACGTAATAATAGTAAACAGGTAAACATTTAAGATTTTTGAGAATTTTTACTGCGAAATTCACCTATTTTCAAAATGGCTACCCTGGAGAAAATTTGAGCTGAAAGACCCAACTTTTTTTTTTGAGTAGGTGTTATATCAGACCCTAAACTTTTGTTATAAACCATAATCGCCATATTCAATTCAAGAATTTGAATGAAATAATCCAAAACGTTAACACTAAAGTATATGGGAAAACAATTGGTTGGTTGGTCTCTATGGAAAGAAATCACACTCTACCTACAGTATATAGTGATTGGATTTCACTTTTATGTTAACCATGCTTTTAAGGAGCAATTCCTCTAGCGCCCCATTTAGAATATATTCTTAGAGGAATTGCTCCATAAAAGCATGGTTAACATAAAAGTGAAATCCAATCCCTATATTTACACTTACGGATGTTGTTTCTATAAGTCTTTGTGATAACAATATTTTCAACAAATTGACTTTTTTTTCCACGGTAAAAAATAGGTCTGTTTTTTATTATGATATAAACATAAATAACAAAAACATTTTGATAGATTATCATATTTAATATTGTCAAACATGTTATTCTTATACATTTAACAATGGTAAACAAAGCGTGTTGTTTTATTTTAAGAAACATTTCATCACGCGTTCATCGAGAATAACAGAAAACAGACCGCGACCGAAGCACTCGCTACCCGCTCAGCCGCTGACACGTGTGATCATTGAGGAGTTTACAGTTTTCCGAAGTTAAATGTGCACCCGTGGAATACGCTGTTTGTAATCAACCCAGAGTTTAAACAGCTGGAAGTGTTAGATATGGAAGTTTGACTCTGTGATGCCGTTGTTAGGCCAACATCCATAGAAACTGAAGGTGTGTCGTGATCAATGCTCCCTAAAGGAACGACATGTTTTGACGGTTGATCGCACACAGTTACAGGAGGGCAAAGGGCCGGCGGCTCGGAACGACAGCTATCTACTCGTGGACCACTGGTACAGGCAACCGATGATAAAGTAAAGTTTTAAAATTAAAAAATAACCTTTGTAACTTAAATTGTAAATGTAAACAAAGCCATGTGCTTGGCGAAAGTAGTTCCCGTACCCTGTCATATTTTCATACGCAAGTTCAAAGGTCAATGTTTCCATGCAAGAATATAAAAACAAATCGGTCTGGTATTGTGATATAGTGAAACAACTTTGCAAGTGTAAATATATTGAAGTGGATAGAAAGTCTGAATTATACTCTGTGTACAGTATATTGAAGTGTATAGAAAGTCTGAATTATACTCTATCTATAGTATATTGAAGTGGATAGAAAGTCCTAATTATACTCCGTGTACAGTGTATTGAAGTGTATAGAAAGTCTGAATTATACTCTATCTATAGTATATTGAAGTGTATAGAAAGTCTGAATTATACTGTGTGTACAGTATATTAAAGTGTATAGAAAGTCTGATTTATACTGTGTACAGTATATTGGAAGTGAATAGAAAGTCCTAATTATACTCCGTGTACAGTATATTGAAGTGTATAGAAAGTCCGAATTATACTGTGTACAGTATATTGAAGTGTATAGAAAGTCTGAATTATACTCTATCTATAGTATATTGAAGTGGATAGAAAGTCTGAATTATACTCTATCTATAGTATATTGAAGTGTATAGAAAGTCTGAATTATACTCCGTGTACAGTATATTGAAGTGTATAGAAAGTCTGAATTATACTCTACCTACAGTATATTGAAGTGTATAGAAAGTCCGAATTATACTCTGTGTACAGTATATTGAAGTGTATAGAAAGTCTTAATTATACTCTATCTATAGTATATTGAAGTGGATAGAAAGTCTGAATTATACTCTATCTATAGTATATTGAAGTGTATAGAAAGTCTGAATTATACTCCGTGTACAGTATATTGAAGTGTATAGAAAGTCTGAATTATACTCTACCTACAGTATATTGAAGTGTATAGAAAGTCCGAATTATACTCTGTGTACAGCATATGGAAGTGGATAGAAAGTCTCAATTTTACTCTACCTATAGTATATTGAAGTGGATAGAAAATCTAAATTATACTCTACCTAAGGAATATCTAAGTGGATATTAAGTCTGAATTATACTCTACCTGTGGTATATTGAAGTGTATAGAAAGTCTTAATTATACTCTGTGTACAGTATATTGAAGTGTATAGAAAGTCTGAATTATACTCTACCAACAGTTTATTGAAGTGGATAGAAAGTCTGAATTATACTGTGTGTAGAGTATATAGAAGTGTACAGAAAGTCTGAATTATACTCTATCTATAGTATATTGAAGTGGATAGAAAGTCTGATTTATACTGTGTACAGTATATTGAAGTGTATAGAAAGTCTGAATTATACTCTGTGTACAGTATATTGAAGTGTATAGAAAGTCTGAATTATACTCTACCTATAGTATATTGAAGTGTATAGAAAGTCCGAATTATACTCTATTAACAGTAATACTGAAGTGGATAGAAAGTCTTAATTATACTCTGTGTACAGTATATTGAAGTGTATAGAAAGTCTGAATTATACTCTACCTATAAAATATTAAAGTGGATAGAAAGTCTGAATTATACTCTATCCACAGAATACTGAAGCGGAACAATGTTTACTAGTTTGGACTATATTTGGAACAGATACAATTATAGCCCTTAAAATGTCTATTTCTAACAGCCCAGTCTATTATCTGTGTGACAGGTATAGCAATTAGGGATCGACGACGGTCACATTCTAAAACAGAGAATTAAAATGCAATGCTGAAAAACAGAACCACAAGGCATATCAACGAAATCCAACAGCCCTGACGTCACTTCACACAAAGAAACAGAATGTTTTTGATGAGACAATGGTGTCGAAATAAAACTTCCCGATAGTCGTCAACTTGTGTTGTTCAATTTTTCCATCAGTAGTTCATATCTGTCACAGGAATCGTGATAAGCGGAACATGCCCTTGAATATCATTAGCTGGGGAAACATAGATGTTGCTACCTAGAAATGGAAAATAAACGACAGGAAAACAGAATTTCTCACGTTATTTAATCTGATTAGTTGTAAATGATCCCTTCTGGTTATGATGTAGGTAAAGATTGAAGTTCGCAGCTGATATTGATTTCAATATTACAGGGTTATATCCGATCGAAACTGTCAATAACAAATAGTTCTTGCCTTAAAATGGTGATGTTATCTTAATTTGATCTGAAGTTTTCTTCGGCTGCGGAAACGGACTATAATGCGTTGTTTAGATATTACCTCCTATTGGACTAAATTGAATTATAAGATAAATGCACCTTGTGAAGATTTGTTTATTGCATGGCCTGCCGTCTGTATTTCAATACTATTATCCAACTGGCATCACTGACGAATCCTCGAAGAGAAACAGCTTTATGTCACACTAAAGGATCTAAGCCAGAGACTGTCTATATCAATTGCCTAGCATAAAATGACGTGTATGTACGATGGGAGATAACTCAAATATATTCAGTATACTTTTGTGTACTTATTGGACAGCCATATATAACTTGTTGGACAACTAAAGGTTATGTCTCTTCTGCTGGATATAGAACATAAATCACAATTTGGATATAAGAGCTGTTTTAATCTTTTTGTTAAAAAAATAAATGTGATTTTTTTTGTTGATGTAGTCTTTAAGTAAGTATGGATTATTTCATGGTTTCCCTTTAACAACTGATTTATTACACCCGAGCGAAGCGAAAATGTAATAAGTTCCAAAAAATACAAGTGTTTCAGCTAACATGCCCAGAAAAATAATATGTAGATGGGATAACGGTTTTTTTTAATTTTTAAATAGATTTTACTAAGGTTATATAGACAAGTAATTTTGACTTAAATAGTCCTTCCGTGAATATGACTAAACTCACAGGCGCTTGTATAGAAAATGTGAATTAAAAAAATGATATGGTATTGGTAATGTGTACTGTGGAAAATAAAAGGTTGGCAAGTCCGCCACGAGCGAAACGTCACCCCATCTCACTTCAATCGACTAAAAAACATATTTATTCAAACTGACACAGTGCACACTACATCTTTAACCTACCGTGTCACTCAATACGAATCGTTACATCCAAAACACAATATTCCGTGAAAACATCGCCGAATTCCTCCAACAAAACACTGGTGTTAGCTCTAAATACTTTTTAAAGTCTGGCGTTGACCCAAAATAATTACTATAAATACCCCTAAAGTATTCTCTTTTCTTTCTCATTTTAATTCAGTTCTTATTCTGCAAGCCCTTCAACCAGCTTAATTATTATTAGAGTAGCGTTGGATGCTTACACATTCAATTACACTTAACATTATCAGGTAATTCATCAATAACGCACATATTATGCGATGTAAGGTAGATTGAATTACATAGATAGTCAGTATATTACGAAGAATAATTTACAATGCGTTAAACTCTTTGACATCGTTGACACTAAGCGGCAAAATTATATCAAGTTTATGGAAATCAAAATAAAGTAAGCAAATAATACGGTTTAAAAATTTAAGATTATTTGAATAAAATGGGGTTCAAAATAAAAGGAAACTCATCCTCAATGTTTCGATAGGATTTTGATGGAACTCGAAGAATTTCTGCGAAATATTAAATCTACCATTGTTTGACCCATGGAAATAAATTGATGATGGATCACTGATCACATAACGTACAAATCGTTTGGCAGGTATGAAGTATGAACTTCGCATTTGACGACGACATGATATTTGTAAAATTTGTGGAAATAAATGAACAGGTCTGAAGTAAGCAATGTTGGTATACGTTCCAGTAACCTGATGACAGTCTTATTCGTGATTCACTTTCTCTTTATGTTCGTCCTGATTTCAGCAAACTGACAAAAGTTAAAGAGACTATTACCTTAGATTTCTACCTCAAGAATTGTAATAAGCATTTTGTTCTACCTTCGTGACAAAAGTGTGTTAATCCATTTCTCTTTTATCTATTTATTTTCAAGTATGAAATGTCTAAGCCTACTTCGTGAATGTGATTGCAGAATGGACATTCTTTACTTTGTTTGCTTTTACCGTGTACTGTCATATTCGGTGATCCGGACACTCGCGTTCAAAATAATAAATAATTTATGATTATAAATCATCGTAAATTAGACGAAACTCTTCAACGAGCCGAAGCGTTTTCCGGACAAAATGCATTCGGAGATTGCCCCAAAAAGTGCACTTGGCGACAGACGATTATATAAACGAACGAACTTTCAACCCGTATGTAAATGAGGAATCTGGACAGGCTGAGGGAGCAGTTTGAACAATGGTGTTTTGTTGGAGGAATTCGGCGATGTTTTCGCGGATTTTTGTGTTTTGGATGTAACAATTCGTGGGGTGCGTTTCACTCGTGACTGAGTTTCCGGCCTTCACTTCTACCCAGTACACATACCACTGATTTCATTTTTTTAATTCTCATTTCTTATGCAAGCGCCTGTGGCTAAACTGGCATGATGTATATCCATTTGAAATTATGAATCCCCAGTAATTGCCAAGAACAATATGTATGTAATTTTAGGAATCCTGCTATATATGGTTTAAACCTTTCGAAAATATTATTCAAACAAATAAAAAATGCCATTACATTGTTACCATCATTTAAGTCTGCCCGCAACATCGTATGGTTGGCTTTAATTATTGCTAACTTGTTGATTATCTCCCCTTTCGAACAATATTTGTTACCATAGTTCACTGCCCACAGACCCTTCAGTGGTCATGATTTGGCCATGAGAGGGGATAGACGATGGTAGACGTATTCACATTTGTATCATATACATTGCTGATCTTCAAGTTTAAATATTTACATTCTGAGTGTTGAATCTTTATATGAACATACCAAGTGAAAACAACAAACATTTGACCATGAAAACACTATGAAAACAGAATGAAAACATTGCTGATTTTCCACACATTACATCAGAAAAATATTAATACGCTTGCAAAATAGTCCCCGTGTCGTTTCCGTAAATTATGTTTTCTTTGTCATCTATTCACATCAAATAAACCTTATTTAACATTATTGTTATTCGATGTAATTTCACGTCTTTTTGTTTTGAATAACAAGCAAAACAAAAATCAATAGATAAACGACTGGAAACTGCGGAGAGGAAGGACACGGTAAACGATGGTGCATTGGCGGGATCACCGGCTGTTCCATTAATTTAGCATCTTTTCGTATATAGTTATCAAATGTTCAAGAATTTTAAATGAATCTGTTCTTTAAGTTTTTATTATAAATCACCATAATGTAAATATATGAATTGAATGGATGTATCACATATCCCGTGGTGCGCGTTATCACGGGATATGTAGATAGCTACTGCTATTCATAGCCCCCATTAAAATGTAAAGAAATCCATTCAATTCCTATATAATACGGCTATTTGAGTTACAGAGTTCATTTTATAACAACACTGCCATTCTCCAATATTTACGATAGTCGAGTTAATATGGACAGACTAAATATACATACAATTCTCTAATTTTAATCTAGACAAGCGTTTAATATATTTATCCATTCTCACTAGTTCCTTACTTAAAAGTTTCACCCCGATAGAGGGATATAAAGATCTTGGATTAATTTACCCACTGGTCTGGTCCAAAATTTTGGTCTCGTCTCAAGTTTTGTGGATTATTTTTCGGCATGAAATGTCATATTTATCAGTGAATATCAATATATCAATATCCTTTATTTTACCAGAGACCTATATACTAAATTAATGTAGGTCTCTGATTTTACCAATTAATTATTGAACGTAATAAATGATTAAATAAATTAGGAATAAGTTTTATTTATGATTTAGATTAAAAATCACTGTCTCCGCTAGGGATCGAACATGGGACCTCAGGATTATTAGTCTTACGCTCAACCGATCGAATTAAAGATAATAGTGGGTGGTATATTGCAGCTAGTATTTACCATGGTTACATACTGCCCCTCAAAGAAATAACTCGTTTTGGAGTTTTCTTTGGGCAATCAATTATGAAACTCTCTGCACGGTCAGAGTAGGTAACCCCGATGCTGTCAGCTTTGGAGACATTGGAGAAACAAAGAATGATGATATTGAGGCGGCAAATGTGAATATCTTTAGAATGTAAGATTTCCGTTATGTAATGATTCCACTGAAACACTTGATCTTCTGTCTTTTCTTCCTTTTTTTTTCTGTCGATGTTTCTTTGCTATCCTTATAATCTTATATATATATATTCCATGCTTACCATTGGCCTTTTATATATCCCATACTTACCTCTGGCCTTTCACCTATATCCAAAACCTACCATTGACCTTTTATATATACTTGTATATATATGTAACATACCTAACATTAGCCTCATATATATCCCACCTACTGCAGGCCATTTTTACAACAAAAGAAAGGGTACATTGCAGTGGAGTCGTTCTTTTGTGAACATTTACGGATTTTTTTTATTATATGATAATACGATTAATTTTAAAAACAGAAATTATAGTGAAATATAATGCTCCAAATTTAATTTGAACTAAGGTCCATCTTGCATGCAAAGTGAGGAAAGATATAACTAATTTATTAACTATTATTAAGATAAATAAAAGTAAATGAATTATGAGTTATATGCATATTCATACCTAAGCTAATATTAAAAACCAATTTCTAATTCATAATATTTTAAAATCCAAACATGGACAGAAATATTGAATTAATTTCTTGAATACAAAGGCATTTAAAGGGAAGTAACTCGATCGTACATATATCTACAAAGCGATATGTTTGAAATGAAAAAGATATTTTTAAATGGCTTTCCACAGTGATTGTGTGTAGTACATATCAATAAAATCAATAAGGTTAACTTGATTATATCCATTTTGGGTTTAGGAGCTCTACTATGAAATAATGGGGTGTATTTTTGGCGGTTTATTTACAGTGTCCTCCGTTCTTTTGTGTGTTGTATCGCCATAATATAGAAATATATCGTCAAGCTACATTTCGAAAAGCTCTGGTGATGTGAAATCTAAAAATTAAAATAGAAAGCCTAGAAGACCTTAGGTATAAGTCTACATAGGGTATAGGATTGTATGCATACATTAGAGATATATAGAGACTGCATGCATGATAGCCACTGTTTTGATATATCATATATATTGTAACAGGAACAAGTCCTGTTAACATGTATCATGACTTTTAATGCTTTAGCCGCATCGCTAGCCCTTTCAATATATAGAGAAAAAATCAGGCATGTTAAATTTTATACAATATCACTTATTATTGCAACGAAACACCTTGTAAGAATTTAAAATGTGTTTCCTTACCTATACAATTAACATTATTTGTCCGATATAGTACTACATATGTGTACCTGGTAAACGGATACATCAGTTATTTTACTTTCTTACATTCATTTTGCAGGTAAAGTGAATGTGTTAAGCATATCTGTACTTGTTTACTTCATCTATTGTCATTTCCCGCCCCTGACCACACTTGAATGGATCAGTTTGCCTTTTCCCCTTTCACTCTCATCACTCCATATCACTCTTGATAAAAAACATGTGTAGTATATAATGTAAAACGGGTGTGTCACTTACTGACAATTAAAACACACTTGTGTCATTTTAGGTTGTCACTGTATTGTAGCGAGTCAAATTCCTGTTACAAGTTCCCTTTAAAGGTATCTTTTCTCGATTCATTCATATTCTCTCATCCCCACCCTTCCAAACAGAGTGGGAAATCACTGGTTTTGGATAGGTAATGTAGTTGATTCACGTCTACTGAGGATTATGAAGACCTTGTATTAGTAAGCTGTTATCGTAGTTTCACTTTGTATATAATTTGTTTAACCTCATAAAACCCTTTTATCACCAATGCGTCTTCTGTACAATTTGATTTGCACACAATAAATGAAAATCTCTGTTATATTTTAGATATTTTAACGGTTTATTTCCTGTAGCATTCCACTATCTTGAATTCCTTGTAGGGACAAGGTGTACGGATGTGTCGATTTTAAACAATCTTTTATATTATCCATTAACAACTTTTAACCTGATATAATATCAGAGTTTTACATGTAAATCCTTCCTTGAATGCGTCGCTAACCATCTGCATAATTACATCAGTTTTTTGATAAGCTAATTAAATGTACTGGCATATATCATTATTTTATTTAAACATTTTTAAAGTAAAATTTAGACTTTTAGCACTTGATGTGTCTGACAAAGGTTTGGTTGGTTTATCGTTGTTAACATCCTATCAACAGCTAAGGTCAATGAAGGACAGCCTCCAATGTGCGCGACATGAATGCGTGTGATGAGTGCGTATGTGTGTTTTGGGAGGCTGCGGTATGGCTGGAACTTTTGCCGATTTAAAGTGCTTCCTCACTGAAGCATATTGCCGAAAACAGCTATAAGAACACCCAATCCGGTCAAATTATGCTGACAACGGGCGAACAAGTCGTCTCACTCCATATATGCCGGGCGTTCCGCAGGAGTAGCGACTTCCATTTTTACAGACTCTAGTGGTATGTTTTGACTTAGGAACAGAATACAAAAGCCTTCCTCACATGGGACACACCCAGCTAAAGGCCAGACGTAAGGCAGTGTCAGGGGAGACATCAGCAAGAATTAAGTCTTTAGAAGGACATGAAACTATCAGATCCCAAATTTAGTCGCCTCTTACGATCATGCAATAGGAACAGCAGCTACAGTTCTTCCACCCAACCTTCAGGAAATCAGTATATGTTCAAATGATTATATTTACATTCTGTGTTGCATTTGTCTATATGTCGTTAGTAAACCAAATTGTATTCATGAGAGTGTATACTACAATTTACAGTGATTCGGTCAGAGTAGGGATACAGCCCCAGGTGTTGTAGGTTTAACAATGGCCGCCAGTTACTTTCGGCACAGAGATATTTCGAATGCTAGCATTTATTAACAGAAGCCACAACAAAAAATAAAGCAATGTCACCAGTTATAATTATATAATACTAAAAATGTAGTCAACACGGAATTACTATAAGCGCCATTCTTGATCTATACGAACTTATCAAATTGTCAATGTCGTCACACTCACAGGGGCTCGTTTCCAAATTTTCAGAAATGAAAGACACGACAACATTAAAAGTCAAGTATTTATAAAAAAAAAATCTTGTAAAAAAAATCGGGAGTATCGACATAGTTTCCGGTTGTGTAGCGACACTGATGTGACCGGTTAGACTGGAATCTGTTTCGAACGAAATATCCTTGGAATCGTTTTCATCTACTATCAAGACAACTTTCATTAAGAATTAAGAGCTGTTATTCTTCTGAAAATAACGTAAATCCAGTCAATACCAGAAACATAAGTGTTTCCGAGGAATCGAGTCTGCCCTGGGCAATGCCCGTTCAACGCCGCATCACATCTAAATGTTAATCGTACATGTTTGTTTTTTTCATATTTTTCATTTAATAACAACACTCTTAAGCTAAAGCTTTCATTTTTCTACATGTCGGGAGTATGCTTTACAATATCTCAACAAATAGGATGTATATATTCTATGTATGTGCTATTCCCACCCTATACATGAAGTCTTTTGACATGCTTGCTGTTTACTTTATAGACAAGAAAATAGAACACATATGTACAATCATTTTACATGTATTTTAATTGGTAAATTAGAAAGCTCAGGATTCATATCAGGCAAGGTCATGGATGTTAGAATACTCAGGGGGTGGGGTCGGACAAGATATGCTTACTGATGGTGGATAAGGTCATGGATTAATAACACTCTGGGATTAGATTAGACAGTTTCAAAATTTCACTTGTATTATATTGTAGTTACCGATGTTTATTATAGAGGAAGGAAAATCAAATGCATACAATTAGTCAAGCTGTCACACCATTATGTTTGACTGGTTTATAGATTCAAATGTGGTTTATTAAATATTTAGTTATAGAATATTTTAATTTTCACTCAATGCCAATATGATAATCAACAGGAAAGTGTTCCATTAAAAAATATCACATTATCATTAGATATCCCAAATATTAGTGCCAAATGGAGGCGTTCCAGTAATATACACATTTCATGTGGTAGTACATTTGGTAATCTGTGAGGGGAAAATAAGTGTGAATCAGATGTAATTTTGCAACATTAATATTGTTGGTAACGGTAACATAGCTGGTAACTACAATGTAACTTAATGTCTCAACCAACCTTATGTATATACTGTGTTTTATAGTGGAATTAGAAATACAGTAAGATTTGAGAGATTGTCATCTTTTAATTAAAACTGGTATTGGGCACCACTGATATATGTATAAGGCATGATCTAAACAATATTTTAATTATATATATTTATTGAAAAAAAAGCTTAATTTATGGTACATCACTACAAAAAAATCCTACTTTCAGTTTTGAAATATCAAGATAGACAGAGAAATCAATGGAAACAAATATTTTGGCATACTTTTGAAATTAATAGCTAATGAATTTGATATAACCACATGGACATGTCTGGTCTTATATTTTAAAAACAGCCAGAAATACTTACATATAAAGTATTCATATAGGTATATCTGGCTATTTTTTTAATATAAGGCTAGACATGCCCCTGTGGTATAAGTTAACTGTAATAAAAGCATGCATACATGATGAGAGTGTTTCAAATGGTATCAGATAGCCCGAGTAAGAGTTTCCTCTTGCCCTAACACCACACCAGACATACATATCAGACTGCAGTATAACGTTAGGCAAACCTTGCCACGAGAAAGTGAAAGTACACTGCTGATGACTAAATACATGAAGACAAGATTTCAACCTTTCGCAGTAAATACATGTTTGTACTACACATACATGTATTTCGTTACACTAGTCTTACTGTACAGTACACAACGGTGACATTACCTTTTTGCTTCTACTTTCGTTTTGACATGCTTTTGTACGCCTTCACCCACCTCAAGCTCATTTTCATGTCGCTTTTACTTACGTTTTAGGTTCCATGAATTGTAGAATATACAACACCGCCCTCCAATCTATCAGGGTATCGGCCGTAACTGTTGCCAGTTCCCCACGAGCACGTTTTCACCATTTTCTGTTTCCATATATGTATTCTCGCGGTGTTCAACTGAGGTCCGACAAGTTGGCGGAAGTAATGGCGGACAATCGACCTCGCGTTCTGATTGGCTAGATTGATATATAGCAACCACGTTGCCTAGGAACGACATGGAGGGTGCAACATCTCGGTACATTTTCGGCAATCATCGGAAATATGCCGAATGTTCCCAGTTCCGTCCTCGAAACCATAATATTCGAGCTACATTTTATTCGCACACTATAACAGATATTTTTTACAAAAATAATTAATCAGCATTATGAACACACCAACTGGATTTACGTAACGTTCGACTTTTTCTAAAGTTTCTGCAGACAACTGGAGCGGGTGCTCACGCTCACTTCCGGCAGAAAATTTTCAGGCTGTACCATCCCGTCAACGTTATGCTAAGCTGGACTAGAATACTGTACATACGCGCACGTTAACGGTAAAGAGCTTCGCTCTTATAATACGGCTATTTGAGTTACAGAGTTCATTCTATAACTACACTGCCATTCTCCAATATTTACGATAGTCGAGTTAATATGGACAGACTAAATATACATACAATTCTCTAATTTTAATTTAGACAAGCGTTTAATGTATTGATACATTCTCACTAGTTCCTTACTTAAAAGTTTCACTCCGATAGAGGGATATAAAGATCTTGGATTAATTTACTCACTGGTCTGGTCCAAAATTTTGGTCTCGTCTCAAGTTTTGTGGATTATTTTTCGGCATGAAATGTCATATTTATCAGTGAATATCAATATATCAATATCCTTTATTTTACCAGAGACCTGTATACTAAATTGATATAGGTCTCTGATTTTACCAATTAATTATTGAACGTAATAAATGATTAAATAAATAAGGAATAAGTTTTATTTATGATTTAGATTAAAAATCAATGTCTCCGCTAGGGATCGAACCTGGGACCTCAGGATTATTAGTCTTACGCTCAACCGATCGAATTAAAGAGAATAGTGGGTGGTTTATTGCGGCTAGTATTTACCATGGTTACATACTGCCCCTCAAGGAAATAACTCGTTTTGGAGTTTTCTTTGGGCAATCAATTATGAAACTCTCTGCACGGTCAGAGTAGGTAACCCCGATGCCGCCAGCTTTGGAAACATTGGAGAAACAAAGAATGATGATATTGAGGCGGCAAATGTGAATATCTTTAGATTTAAAAGATTCCCGTTATGTAATGATTCCACTGAAACACTTGATCTTCTGTCTTTTCTTCCTTTTTTTTCTGTCGATGTTTCTTTGCTATCCTTATAATCTTATATATATATATATATATTCCATGTTTACCATTGACCTTTTATATATCCCATACTTACCTCTGGCCTTTCACCTACATGTATATCCAAAACCTACCCTTGACCTTTTATATATACGTGTATATATACATGTAACATACCTAACATTAGCCTCATATATATCCCACCTACCGCAGGCCATTTTTACAACAAAAGAAAGGGTACATTGCAGTGGAGTCGTTCTGTTGTTGATCATGAACATTAAAAACAGAAATTATAGTGAAATATAATGTTCAAAATTTAATTTGAACTAAGATCCATCTTGTATGCAAACTGAAGAAAGATATAACTAATGTATTAACTATTATTAAGATAACTAAAAGTAAATGAATTATGAGTTATATGCATATCCATACCTAAGCTAATATTAAAAACCAATTTCTAATTCATAATATTTTAAAATCCAAACATGGACAGAAATATTGAATTAATTTGTTGAATACAAAGGCATTTAAAGGGAAGTAACTCGATCGTACATATATCTACAAAGCGATATGTTGGAAATGAAAAAGATATGTTTAAATGGCTTTCAACAGTGATTGTGTGTAGTACATATTAGTAAAATCAATAAGGTTAACTTGATTGTATCCATTTCGGGTTTAGGAGCTGTAATATGAAATAATGGGGTGTATTTTTGGCAGTTTATTTACTGTGTCCTCCGTTCTTTTGTGTGTTATATCGCCATAATATAGAAATATATCGTCAAGCTACATTTCGAAAAGCTCTGGTGATGTGAAATCTAAAAATTAAAATAGAAAGCCTAGTAGACCTTAGGCATAAGTCTACATTGGGTATAGGATTGTATGCATAAATTAGAGATATATAGAGACTGCATGTATGAGAGGCACTGTTTTGATATATCATGTATATTTATGTGAAATCTAGGAATTAAGATAGAAAGGCTAGGATACCTTAGGTATACGTCTACATAAGGTATGGGATTGTATGCATAAATTAGAGATATATAGAGACTGCATGCACGAGAGCCACTGTTTTGATATATCATATATATTGTAACAGGAACAGGTCCTGTTATCATGTATCGTGACTTTGAATGCTTTAGCCGCATCACTAGACCTTTCACTATATAGAGAGAAAAATCAGGCATGTTAAATTTTATACAATATCACTTATTATTGCAACGAAACACCTTGTAAGAATTTAAAATGTGTTTCCTTACCTATACAATTAACATTATTTGTCCGATATAGTACTACATATGTGTACCTGGTAAACGGATACATCAGTTATTTTACTTTCTTACATTCATTTTGCAGGTAAAGTGAATGTGTTAAGCATATCTGTACTTGTTTACTTCATCTATTGTCATTTCCCGCCCCTGACCACACTTGAATGGATCAGTTTGCCTTTTCCCCTTTCACTCTCATCACTCCATATCACTCTTGATAAAAAAACATGTGTAGTATATAATGTAAAACGGGTGTGTCACTTACTGACAATTAAAACACACTTGTGTCATTGTAGGTTGTCACTGTATTGTAGCGAGTCAAATTCCTGTTACAAGTTCCCTTTAAAGGTATCTTTTCTCGATTCATTCATATTCTCTCATCCCCACCCTTCCAAACAGAGTGGGAAATCACTGGTTTTGGATAGGTAATGTAGTTGATTCACGTCTACTGAGGATTATGAAGACCTTGTATTAGTAAGCTGTTATCGTAGTTTCACTTTGTATATAATTTGTTTAACCTCATAAAACCCTTTTATCACCAATGCGTCTTCTGTACAATTTGATTTGCACACAATAAATGAAAATTTTAGATATTTTAACGGTTTATTTCCTGTAGCATTCCACTATCTTGAATTCCTTGTAGGGACAAGGTGTACGGATGTGTCGATTTTAAACAATCTTTTATATTATCCATTAACAACTTTTAACCTGATATAATATCAGATTTTTACATGTAAATCCTTCCTTGAATGCGTCGCTAACCATCTGCATAATTATATCAGTTTTTTGATAAGCTAATTAAATGTACTGGCATATATCATTATTTTATTTAAACATTTTAAAAGTAAAAATTAGACATTTAACACTTGATGTGTCTGACAAAGGTTTGGTTGGTTTATCGTTGTTAACTTCCTATCAACAGCTAAGGTCAATGGAGGACAGCCTCCAATGTGCGCGACATGAATGCGTGTGATGAGTGCGTATGTGTGTTTTGGGAGGCTGCGGTATGGTTGGAACTTTTGCCGATTTAAAGTGCTTCCTCACTGAAGCATATTGCCGAAAACAGCTACCAGAACACCCAATCTGGTCAAATTGTGCTGACAACGGACGAACAAGTCGTCTCACTCCAAATATGCCGGGCGTTCCGCAGGAGTAGCGACTTCCATTTTTACAGACTCTAGTGGTATGTCTTGACTTAGGAACAGAATACAAAAGCCTTCCTCACAGGGGAAACACTCAGCTAAAGGCCAAACGTAAGGCAATGTCAGGGGAGATATCAGCAAGAATTAAGTCTTTAGAAAGAAAAAAACTATCATATCCCAAATTTAGTCGCCTCTTACGTTCATGCAATGAGAACTACAGTTACAGTTCTTCCACCCTACCTTCAGGAAATCAGTATATGTTCAAATGCTTATAAATGCACCAAACATATTAAAAACAATACGAGTTTACTTATTTCTATGTTACACGTTCGTTCGGACAATCTGTTCGCTCGTTAATGGGGATATCATACTGACACATCCATGACTCGTGCCACAGCTACTCTATCAGACGGACGTGCTATAAGTGTTGACGGACGTGCTATAAGTGTTGACGGACGTGCTATAAGTGTTGACGGACGTGCTATAAGTGTTATATACTTATAGTTTTCGTCTCTGTATACTATATTTAGATAGTTACTTCGTATATGCTATTTAGATAGCTTTCAGTTCTAGTTATTGTTCGCTCGTTACTTTGTATACTAATTCGAGCTATTGTTCGCTCGTTACTTTTTATATGATATTTAGATAGTTTTTAATTCGAGCTATTGTTCGCTGGTCACTTTGTATATGCTATTTAGATAGTTTTTAGTTCGAGCTATTGTTCGCTCGTTACTTTGTATACTATATTTAGATAGTTTTTAGTTCGAGCTATTGTTCGCTCGTTACTTTGTATATGATATTTAGATAGTTTTTAGTTCGAGCTATTGTTCGCTCGTTACTTTGTATATGATATTTAGATAGTTTTTAGTTCGAGCTATTGTTCGCTCGTTACTTTGTATATGCTATTTAGATAGTTTTCAATTCGTTACTTGTACTTGGAATTATATTACATTTATTGTTGTTATCAAGACATTAAAGGTTGTCTCCTGAAAAATTATCGATATCAACTTATTTAACAGTGTTGATGTGTTATGTAAACAAACACACATGATGTATATATATAGAGAATACATGGTCAGTGTCTTAAAATATAAGCTGTATTTTGGCGAGGGTAAAGAAAGACAAAAGTGGCGAGCCTTGGCGAGCCACTTTTGTCTTTCTGTCCCGAGCCAAAAATACAGCTTATATTTTAAGACACTGACCATGTATTCTATTTATCCTGCAACAGTAATCAAAATAATCATCAAAAATAACCATTTTGAAGTGAAACGGTGTCAAAAATGACAGAAATATGTTCGCCTTTTAAACGTAGTTTCACTTTGAAGTAGGTCAGTCGAACTGACGCACGTGCTAAGATTCCAAAATACAGCTGTTTTTCCGTCACTGCCGTATACAGCAAAAATATATACGGTGGGTGTATTCCGACAATGCGGTGGCAGTTGCAGGATAAAATGGGATATATTCAACAGTATGGTGTTGATACTATTTGTTGTTATTGTGCATGCACTGTTGATTCATTAAATATTCAGAATTAAAAAAAAATAAATTTAAATATGAAAATAAATACATAAATAAAGAGAAGATTACCCTTTGTGTCGCCTAAAAGTAAATCTGCATTTGATTTTCAGAAATTAAGCACAACGGCATGATGTTAAATGCAGCATCTTGGGCAATATTTGTCTTCATAGGAAGATTTGTTCCTCGCTTACTTATCCAATGTATTATAGGTCTATTCGCCCGTTACTTTTTTCTGAAGGGAGACGGGAATTCCCCCAAACGGCGTGTGCTAAACATAGTAAACAGCAACGTTAATCAGATACCAACCTGAATATGGAGAGGACGTACCAAATTGATGTGAGACTGTATGGTAAGTTATTTCTATATTAACTCATTGATCTACCCCATGTAATGTATAATGCATTATACAGTGTCATATGTATCATGTTTAGGCTAGAATTACTTTAGAAACATTTAACCTTTCCTGCATAGCCCATTTCTAAACACAGCATGATAACGTGTATATTAAGTTGTCGAGACTTATCACATTTAAAACATTTTCGTCTAAATTGAATAGCCAGTGTAAACAAATAATAACAATGACTTCTTTGTAATATAGCCTTAAAAATATTTAAAGACCACATATTTTGAAGCTTAATTTGATAGCAATGCAAAATATAACAGATACACTGAATTTTTTGCTTGATTAACATGTCTCTATATCAGATTTTATTTCATTACAGACAATGTAACCATCAATGTGACGATAACGAACGGAATGACGACAATTACAGTGATATGTGTGACGATGACAGGCTTGGCGTACTGTGTTGTAGTGGTTTACCGACATATAGAGCGAGGTAAAGTGAATTAAACATTGTTGTGTCCATTATAAGAATATTCAACATCAATAAAATCATTGTATTTGTTAATAATGTATATAAGTCTACAATGATATATATCAAGGTACTTTGATGCATATTTGTAGTTATCGGATATTTAACGTCCGTAAAATATTTTATCATTTATTGAAATTTTAAAAGATAACAATAGATAAATTCATCAATAAACGAATTCATTTATTGATTAATAAATATAACAACTAAAAAATCCATATTTAGTTGGATACCCGACAATTTGTGATAATTGGTCTTCCTGCGTTATTGTAGGCAATATTTAGTGTGATACACTATACTATGTGCTACACAGTGATCCTGTGTAATCATAGATGTGCAAGTGTGTACACATGCACTGTGTACGTACATTGTAGCTACCAAACATGAGTCATATAAACAGAAAGTCCTCCACATATTACAAAAAACAGACTTTCCATATGTAGCCAAACTTTTATTTGCGTACCGATCCAGTTGTTGATGAAATTGTTGGTCATATAAAGTCCTAGAAGGAAACGGAATTTATTATAATCCAGTATTTGGTTGTCACTCCGAACTGGTTGACAAGTCTAAAATGGCGTTTAACGATACTAATCGGGTACCCTCGGTTGGTTCCGTTATCGTTTCATAAAGGTACGAAATCTGTCGAAATATGACGAGTGTAACTTCGTCAGTCTCGCTTGATAAAGAGAGAGCTATATTTACACACTTTAAGAGAAGAATAAAAGCACTGTTAGGTTAGCATACAGTATTCAGCATTGATAAACAAGTAACGAATACTATATTCATATCTTAAGCTGATATTCACGTGTATGTTCAGTTATCAATCCTTATTGCTAATTTCATTTTGTTTGGTTGTTATTTAATATTCATTTTTTTTCAATAAAACCTAAATCTACTTACATCCTTAATTAGAAAGTCACCTACCCGAATTATTATAGGTAAGTAATCTCTTTACGAATCTTATTTAAATTACTACATTACAAAATATAGGCTCCAACGCATCCATTGATTGTCTTTTGTCAAAAAGATTACAACTAAAAGGTAAAATGAACACTTGACCAATTGTTTGATTGATAACTTAAGTTTACACATCGGATGTGATATCTAAGACCACTAAATGATTATACAATATTAGCACCATAAAAACAAGGAGAGCTATATACAGCGTAGTCATAATGAATTGAACTGCATCATAAAGTTGTTGTGGATTAATTTTCATACATATCACATCATATATTCTTAACCTATTAACTTTCAAATGAACTTAAACGTGACAAGCAGGTTACCAATAGCGGAGACTAAGTAATGACACCAGAAGTGTATTAAAGGATAATTTGCGGAACACTGGATATTATAGGGATAACGAGACAAACGGGGAGGGCTTTAAAGATCACTTTGTGTATACACATAAACAAACACATACCCATGTGGTATTGCTATTTATACCTGATAAACCCTCTATCATAACAGGTAGACAGACGTTACAATTAATTAATCGATCAATTGATAAATCTCGCCTATATATTGTAATACTGCTCAATCCTAAGGAACAGATCTGATGATATATGATACATAATCTTCGTGCCAATAACACAGACGTGATGTAATGTGCAAGTGTGTATACACATATACAGTGTATGTTTGGGGGCCGCGGTGGCCGAGTGGTTAAGGTGTCCCGACTCTTTAACACTAGCCCTCCACCACTGGGTTGCGAGTTCGAAACCTACGTGGGGCAGTTGCCAGGTACTGACCGTAGGCCGGTGGTTTTTCTCCGGGTACTCCGGCTTTCCTCCACCTCCAAAACCTGGCACGTCCTTAAATGACCCTGGCTGTTAATAGGACGTTAAACAAAAACAAACAAAGTGTATGTACGGTATACCTACCCATATGAATTTTACACAGAAAGTCCTTCAAATAGTACAACACACATATTTCCCTTATGAAGCAAAACGTTTTCTCAGCATGTAAATCCAGTTACTACTAACGTTGTTAGCCATAGTATATCCTACAAGGAAAACAATTCATTATAACCCAATATTATGTAAACATCTACAGGTCCAACATGGCGGATTTAGTTGTAACTACACCTCAGATGTATTACGTCAGTGTCACGTGGTTAGGATATCAACACATGGTTAGATATTGAACATCACTTTTTAACAAAATACTTATCATCACTAGATAAAGGGACACAGTTGCACAGTGTAGTGCTCTATTTATAATTCTGTATTAATAATTATTAATTAATACTTTACCTGATATAACTGTAATTTACTCTTACTTGAGAATGTTTACATAAGGAATGCTATCTGCATTGACATGCATTTATATATATTTATATATTTCTTTCTTCCTCTTTTATTTTTATTTTTTTTAATACAGTGTATGTTAATGGTTTATTAGTCGTCACATCTTCCATTTTCTATTTTCAACAGTTTATTTTTCTGACACATAAACCGAAATGGAAACTTCTTCGAGAATTTCTTTCGACATTTGAAGATTCTTTTCTTTAATTTTCAGTTTGTGTTGGCGATTTTATTTGTCTGAGCAGAACTGTGATTCCGGAGGATAGTGGTGGCGACTCAATCCGTCTGAGCAGAACTGTGGTTCCTGACAATGGTGGTGGCGACTCAATTCGTCTGAGCAGAACTGTGGTTCTGGAGTGTGGTGATGATGGAGGCAGCAGCAGTTGTAGCGACGACGGCTTTGGCGACGGCGATGGGAACGGCGATGGGGACGGCAGTGTTGTTTAATCTTTCTGAAATGACATGTGATTCCGGAAAACTGAAAAAGCGATATTATCTCAAAGTAATGGAGGTCACGCCTGATTCAAATGTTTAAGCTAATACAACCCAATTTACATTCCACACATACATCAACTTACATCGACAATCAACTGTTTGAGGTTTTTTTTTTATGTGACTATAACCTGCAATCACAGTAGTCTTTCTATGACAAATTAAGGTATCACTAATTGTGTTATATGTTATACCAGTGACTCTATCCCTTCAATCGCATTGGAAGATGAAATGATATTAAATTGATATAAAATCAAAATTTGAATATTTTGCTATCAGACAAATGATAATATTGAAACGATTAAATGGAACATCAGAGTACACTAGCATTCGAATAACATTAACACTGATAACTACAGTTGTAGGGAGATCCCCGACACGGGGAATCCCCCCTTTCTGCACTTGTAGTCCTCGCCATTATATTTTATTTATAGTGCCTGTATATTTTTGTTTCTCAAATATATAAACGGAACTTAGTTCAATCTGACAAGCCGAATTAGTTGTTGCGATACCTAAACAAATACTAAATATTTGTAATATATCGCATACCATGATGAAGTGTGAAAATTTTGTAACATCTATACATGTATATATTCTGATTAAAATTTGTACATACCAATTCATTAACTCTTTGTTTGTTGTATGTTAATATTATCTGTTACCGTTGGTGTTGCTAGAACATCAAACACACCAGAAATCAGTTTGTGGACATAAAGTTAAAAAGTTGAAGTCCTAGCGGCAAGAATAAGAAACAATAGAGATATTAAAGGGATACAATTTCAAAATGTAGATATTCTTAATGTTCAATATGCTGATGACACAGGCTTAATTCTAGATGGCTCCGAGAGGTCCCTTAAAGAATCAATTTATGAACTTAACAGTTTTGCAAACATTTCCGGGCTAAATATTAATACTAACAAAACACAGGTTATCTGGATAGGTAGTAGAAAGTATAGTCAGGAAACTTTCTTGCCAGAACTGAATCTAATATGGGGAATGGAAAAATTTACTTTCTTAGGAATAGATTTCGCTGTTGATTTAAATGAGATCCCCAAAATGAATTTTGATAAAAAAAATTGTGAAACTTAAATCTCTTATTAACTTATGGAGTAGGCGGAGCTTGACTCCAATTGGTAGAATTAGTATTATTAAGTCTCTACTAATTTCTCAGTTTAATTACCTGTTCATTACCTTACCTAACCCACCTGAAAAATGTATTACTAAACTTAACACCTTATTATTTGACTTTTTGTGGAATGGTAAATCTCATAAAATTAAGAAAGATGTAGTAATTCAAAATTATATAGATGGGGGATTGAAAATGGTAGACTTGCATTCTTTTATAGATGCTCTTAAGCTAGGTTGGGCAAGAAGAATACTCCATTCATCAGGAAAATGGAATTTACTGTTAGATCTGGTTATAAATAAAAAAAGTTACAAAGTTGTGGTAGGGAATATATTTCTCTCTGTCGAGCTAACTGCAAAAATAAATTTTGGAAGGATGTTTTTAAAGGCTGGATTAGGTTGAATAATTCTAGTTCGATGAGTGAAGTTACACAAGTTTCAATCCTAAAAACCCCACTTTGGTACAATACTGATATACAAGTAGGAAATAACTTTGTTTTTTATCCAAACTGGTTTCAGGCATCTGTTCATTCAGTAAATGACCTTATTAAAAATTCTAATAATCTGACCTTTTACTCATTTCATGAATTTCTGCATAATTTTCAAATTAATACAAATTTCTTGCAGTACCAATGATTAGTCTCAGCAGCTAAGCGTTTTCTTAGGAAATATGATTTTCAGATAGAAAGACCATCCCAACATTTCAGACCTCTTCTCATTGAAATATTCTATAAGAGTAAAAGAGGGTGTAAAGATTTTTATAATTACCTTATTACACCAGCATCAACACCTACTGAAGTGAAAAAATGGAATGAAGAGTTTAATGATGAGTTAGATATTGAGAAATGGCAAAAAATATTTAGAATCCCATTTACTGTCACAAAAAATTCCAAGTTACAGTGGTTTCAGAGTCGCATTTTACACCATATTTTAGTAACAAATACTTTTCTTTTCAAGATAAATTTATATCCTAGTCCATTATGTTCTTTGTGTAATATGGAGAGAGAAACTATTATCCATTGTTTATGGGAATGTCAAGAAGTTCAGAAACTGCTACAGGGACTTGAAACTCTTTGTGACATTCTTTTAATTCCTGTGTTGATAAATAAGGAATCCTTTCTTTTTGGTCTATTAACTGCTCAAGCAAGTTCTGTTGATAATGAAATTTTAATTCTTATTAAACACTATATATATAAAACTAGATGTCTTCACAAGTCCTTGAGCCTCAATGCACTTATTAATGTTATTAAAGACCACTTCATTATTCAAAGCTTTATTAACTATAGGAAAAACATCTACATGAGAAGGAAGTTTGAAATTAATTGGAGAAAATGGAAACCTATCCTGGAAATGTAGCTTATCCGACACTAAATTTTGTTTTCCCTACTATATGTACACAGCTAACCCCAAGTCTCCACATTTGGCTTTAATTGTTTATTTAGGTTTCCTATTTTTTTGTTATTCATCTAACACTTACAGAATATACCTTGTAAGTAAATGTGGCTTATCTCTCTCTCTCTCTCTCTCTCTCTCTCTCTGTAAGTTGATCACTTTATTTGAATGGATATATTAGATATATGTCTCTTTCCCTTTAATGTTTATTGTATGTGTGTCTGGTTGTACTGTCTATGTGGTGAGGGTGTATGTGCGTGTTATGTGTTTGTGAGGTGGATGAGTTATGAGTGTTTAGGTTGTGTGGGAGGGTGGGTGTGGATATGTGTGGTTGTGTGTGGAAGTTATACATGTTTATCTGCTTTGCAGAAATACTCATGGCTGTCCATATGTTCCTTACACCACACACATCATATGTCTGTTTGTTTTTGATTTTTTGTTTTTATTATTTTATCATGACATGAGAACTTGTGATGATGTTGATGATGACAAGGATGAGAAAATGATTATGATAGTAATGATGATTAGGATGAAGGATTGTAATGATTATGATGATGATGATGATGATGATGATGATGAGACAATAATTATGATAATTATTATGAATGATTATGATTGATGATAATGATAATGATGATGATGAGACAATAATTATGATAATTATTATGAATGATTATGATGAATGATTATGATTGATGATGATGATGATGATGATGATGATGATGGAGTTCATGATGATGATCATGATGATGATGATGAGACAATAATTATGATAATTATTATGAATGATTATGATTGATGAAAATGATGATGATGATGATGATGATGATGATGATGATTGTGAAAATGTTGAATGTGATGATGATGATGATGATGATTATGATGATTGTGAAAATGTTGAATGTAATGATGATGAATAATGATGATGATGATATGCTCTAGTTAATATTAAACAAATAATAGACGATTAACGAGAAAGATGATGATTTTGATGAAGGATGGGAATGATAATGGAATGAATTGTTTACTTGCATGTGAGTGGATATAACATGTATATGTCTTTATTATCAAATGCTTTTGAAAATAAAAAAATTATAAAAAAAAAAAAAAAAAAAGTAGCAGAAAAAGTAATTAAAGTACAGAAAGTGTTCAGATAGGTAGCCAACTGCCAGGTTCCCTATAACCCGTGGAGGTGATGTCATATTTAGTTGGTATTGTACACTTACTTTTGGTTTGTTTATCTGAGGCAATTCTTGCCGGGTTAACTGGGAGATATGCACAATTAAAACCAGAAACTTTTTTAATCATCATCTCCGTCATTTATTCGTTATTTTTGCTATAATTAAAGCCTTAGTAAGAAAGAAGAACTATTGTTATAAGGTTTAAGCTAACTGCACTTTATTTATAGCGTCTCAACATACACATATTTTCTTGATGTTGTTTTACGCGACTGTGCCATGATGTGGCATTTCAGTGTGATAGCACTATAAACGCATTGTCAGCCGACATGGCATCCGTGAAAACCAACCTTAAGTAACTTAATTATGGTAATGCTGTTTAAAATCAATAAAAAGGTTAAACAATAGTCTGTTTTGTGGGGTTTGTTTTCATTAGGAATGTTCGCATCTTGTTATTATACATGTACGTTGAGGATTTATTGATAATGCATTGTATGCAGAAATATCACTACCAAAAAAACAAGCTCTTACGGAACATGTCTACGGCATTATTTACTATTTAGCTTATGTTTCCTCTAAGCATTCTGGATTGAATCTTATTTTTTGGTCAGTTCATTGAAGGAAACAAACTGGTTCCTTTATTATCAAGAGTAAATCTTGATGGACATTATATAATAATACATACCTTGGAACTCTTTGTAAAAACTCTATAGAATGAAAAATGAAATCGCTAGATCTATCCTTATCTTTTAATCATTATTTCCCTTTTAGGGTCCCGCCCCTTTAGCCAAATGGAAGCCACACCCTCCTTTTTATACTAATACAGCATTAGATCAAGCCCATGACTTTGTTATATATCCTTTGCCCAACAGTGACCCGGACCAGGGGGAACGAAAACAATAATAATACACGTTGCGAGATGTTATGTAACACGATATTTATGCATAATTTCTAGAACAGTAAATAGAAAAAAAAATAACAGGATTAAGCAAATTTAATAAAATTGAAACATGATCACCACCTACATAACACTTTAGAATGGATTTGTGTATATACAAATTGATGTTTTGAACATAAATAAACCTTTTTGAAATGGACTATTAAATTAGGAATATTGAAACTTCAGAAAGACCGGTAATGAGTTGACGTATTAACTAAAGATATGTCGTTTTGTATATAAAATAGTTACACAAATGACGAAGAAGGATAATTTCATAACTTTCATGACCGGGCCTCAACTCACGATATAAGGTACCTAATCGTCTATTCAGGAATACCCACAACTTGCACCACATAAACACTACAAAGGTCAGAAACGAATACACAAAAATAGACAGAAGAGAACTCTGGGAAGTGGAGGCTTGATCCGCGTATATAAAAATGAAGTACTAGTGTGACTAATGTCATTCTCAACTAGTGTAAACTAGTGTAATTCTCTACTCCCAGAAAAGGACACAGCCACAGTATGGAAAGATCATTACTTGATGGTAAGTTAGTTTAAACTTTATTTTATTCAATAATACATGGCAATATAATATATACAATATGATTTCAAAAAGGATTAAGAAACAAGTACTAAGTACTTGTGTAAATCTGTCTCCTTGTAGACAAAGTAGCTATGGAACAGTACTGACAATACTTATTGCTGTTTGGATATATATCATTGAACATTTAATTAATTTTAGCATGTGCATAGAAAATATATAGAAAGGGTGCAGGGGATTGAAAGGGGCTGGGGATACGGTAAATTGTTGCATGTATACTTAGCGGAGTTTTTACTGTTCATATATGTGTAGTACAGCTGCATATTTTAGTTATGGTTATCAATTTCTTCAAGAAATATTGAGTGTCATCCTTTCTTTATTTGCATGGTTTAGTCCTCCTATGGAATACAATATTGCTAGAATCATCGACATTAGAATGTGATCTGCGTAAAGCTGCTTCTATTCTAGCGTAGCATTGAAAACATTTCTCGACTGTCTATTTCTAATAGAGCATGGATATTGAATATTTTATTTGATTAACATCGCCACTTTAGCAGTCGTTATTTCGTTACAGACGACGTGACCATCAATGTGACGATTACGAATAGAACGACGATAATAACAGTGATCTATGTGGCGATGACAGGCCGTGTGTGCTGTGTTGTATTTGTGCGAGGACATATACAACGAGGTAAGGGAGTTCGATTAACACTTTAATGTCCAGTGTAGTTTATATTCTACTGCAGGCTACATCCGATATGTGACGTCCGTAAGATATTCAATTATATATTGCAATTGGAAGAAAGCCATAAAAACAGAAAAAATGAATAAATTAGCTAATTAATTACAACGTAATAAATATTACAAATCTAAACGTTTATTTTTAGTTTCATACCAGGCTATTGTGACATACAGTCCTAGTCGTTGTGTTAGTCCTGTCGCGTAATCGAACGTTTATGTGCAAATGTGTACACATACAGCGCTCTGTGTGACGATGGCATGTGCTATATTTTGTACACCGACATATACAGCGAATGAAGTTATCACGGGGTATATCGTTACTACTCGCGTTTTGGATTCCGTTTACATGATACTCGTTTTTGGATTCCGTCTACATGATACTCACTTTTTGGATTCCGTCGGAATCCATAAAGCGAGTAGCAACGATATACCCCGTGGTTAAGTGAAATAAATGAGGAAAATGTTTTGTCTTGAGTATAAAACTGTGTAATGTAAATTAAATCATCTTGACAATTCCACACAATATATCCATTAATAATATACTATACTGAATCATGGCGGTAAATAGTTGAGAATTATACAAAAACACGCATTCAAGTAGATTATTCAATGATATATTGTAATCAGTGACAATAGAAAAATAATAAATAAATAATATTAAAAGTAAATAAATAAACATTTTTTTTTGCTGCCACTTGTTTATAGTACATACGTTTATGATAGATTTACTAAGAATTTCAAACTAAACGATTCGTTTTGTTGCATAGATGTATTACATATATATCCGGAATTAATATACTGAATAAAGTCAGTCCCCTGATTGCGTGTCTTTTTGTACGATACAAATATCTTATTCCCCCAGTATAAGCAACATAGATACATATATATACGTACAGTTGACGTCTGTCATAATAAAATACATGCATTTCGAAATATTTTACGTGTAAAAAGAAGTGCAAAATAAGATGATATGCATTTATCCATGACTCTACTTGTTCGGTAACAGACAATGAGGAGAATAAAATATTTTAAGACAGAAACAGAACGAAACCAAATCAAAGACAAAAAATCCTCATGAATACTATACTATTATGTAAATAGTAAATGTCTCCTTTGTTCCTCCGTCTGAAATGAATACAAAATACTTTTTAGTTAATTTATTTAATTTTTCTTTTTGACTTGTTTCAATGTTGTTTTTTGGTACAATGCATGTAAGAGTGATCGCATTTTAAAGCTTCCTGTTTCTATTTTTAACAGGTTATTTTGCCGGAACATAAAACTGATTCAGATTCTTCTTTTACTTAATTTCCAGTGTATGGTGGCGATTTCATCCGCCTGAGCAGAACTGTGGTTCCGGACAGTGGTGGTGACTACACAATCCGCCTGAGCAGAACTGTGGTTCCGGACAGTGGTGGTGACTACACAATCCGCCTGAGCAGAACGGTGGTTCCGGACAGTGGTGGTGACTACACAATCCGCCTGAGCAGAACTGTGGTTCCGGACAGTGATGGTGACTACACAATCCGCCTGAGCAGAACTGTGGTTCCGGACAGTGGCGGTGACGGAAATGGAGATGTTTATGGTGATGGCAGCGGCGGCGGTGATAGTGGTTAAATCCGTCTGAATTGACCTGTAATTCCGGAAAGCTGGATTAGATTACAAATGATTCGATTGGAAAGGTTTTTGACACTGATATACAAACTATAACAGTGAAGGGTATATTTTTGTTTTTAAAATCTTAACTCCTTACTCTTTACTTTTCTATATACAAGGGACTTGATTGTACGAGTCCTAAACACATGTTCAGTATTTATAACATATCGCGTGCTATCTTGAACTATAGATATCCTGAATAGGTAATATTTCGCGTGCCATGCTTAACGAAGAAGAATTTATAGCATATATGTACACAAATATCTCTATATAAAAAGTGTTTTTACACATATCAATTCATCAATAATTGTTTGTTGTATTTTAATGCTATTTTACATATTTCATTGTTACTGTGGATGTTGCAAGAGCATCAAACAGATCGGAAATAGGTTTGCTGACAAGACATTAAGATATAGTTAGGAATGACTTGCGACAGTCATGATCACTACTTTCTTTCCTTAAAATAAGAATAGTGTTCAGATTGTATTTTTGTGACTTCCGGTCAAGATGTTCAAAAACTGGTACCCAAATTCAGTCAATTTATTCAGGAAAAATCGGGAATTGTTTGTTCATTTACAAGTTTCCAAACACTGGTCAAAAATTGTAATTTATTATTCAATATCTTGTATCAGTAATGTTTACAAGATTATAGACAACTTCACCATTGGAATTACATGACTGGTCTTATATATACCCTATACCTACCACTGGTATTATATATACCCCATATCTACCACTGGTCTTATATATATCCCATACCTACCACTGGTATTATATATACCCCATACCTACTACTGGTATTGTATATACCCCATACCTACCACTGGTATTATATATACCCCATACCTACCACTGGTATTATATATACCCCATACCTACCACTGGTCTTATATGTACCCCATATCTACCACTGGTATTATATATAACCAATACCTACCACTGGTATTATATATACCCCATACCTACCACTGGTATTGCATATATCCCATACCTACCACTGGTATTGTATATATCCCATACCTACCACTGGTATTGTATATACCCTACACCTACCACTGGTTTCATATATACCCCATACCCACCACTGGTTTTATATATCACCCATACCTACCACTGGTATTGCATATATCCGATACCTACCACTGGTATTGTATATATCCGATACCTACCACTGGTATTGTATATACCCCATACCTACCACTGATATTGTATACACCCCATACCTACCACTGGTTTCATATATACCCCATACCCACCACTGGTTTTATATATCACCCATACCTAACGATGGTCTTATATATACCTATATCTACCACTAGTATTGTATATACCCAATACCTACCACTGGTATTGTATATATCCCATACCTACAACTGGTATTGTATACACCCCATACCTACCACTGGTATTGTATATACCCCATACCTACCACTGGTATTATATATATCCCATACCTACCACTGGTATTGTATATACCCCATACCTACAACTGGTATTACATATACCCCATACCTACCACTGGTATTGTATATATCCGATACCTACCACTGGTATTGTATATACCCCATACCTACCACTGGTATTGTATCTACCCCATACCTTCCAGTGGTATTGTATATACCACATACCTACCACTGGTATTGTATATATCCCATACCTACCACTGGTATTGTATATACCGCATACCTACCACTGGTATTATATATAACCAATACATACCACTGGTTTGTACATATCCGATACCTACCACTGGTATTGTATATACCCCATACCTACCACTGGTATTGCATATACCCCAAACCTACTGGCTACCACTGGTATTATATATAACCCATACCTACTAATGGTATTGTACATATCCGATACCTACCACTGGTATTGTATATACCCCATACCTACAGCTGGTATTATATATACCCCATACCTACTACTGGTATCATATATATCGGATACCTACCACTGGTATTGTATACACCCCATACCTACCACTGGTATTATATATACCCCATACCTACCACTGGTATTGTATATACCCCATACCTACCTCTGGTATTATATATACCCCATACCTACCACTGGTATTATATATAACCCATACCTACCACTGGTATTGTATATACCCCATACCTACCACTGGTATTGTATATACCCCATACCTACCACTGGTATTATATATACCCCTACCTACCACTGGTATTATATATAGCCCATACCTACCACTGGTATTGTATATACCCCTACCTACCACTGGTATTATATATACCCCATACCTACCACTGGTATTATATATACCCCATACCTACCACTGGTATTGTATATACCCAATACATACCACTCGTATTATATATACCCCATACCTACCACTGGTATTGTATATACCCCATATCTACCACTGGTATTATATATACCCCATACCTACCACTGGTATTATATATAACCCATACATACCACTGGTATTATATATACCCCATACCTACCACTGGTATTGTAAATACCCCATACCTACCACTGGTCTTATATATACCCCATACCTACCATTGGTATTGTATATACCCCATACCTACCACTGGTCTTATATATACCCCATACCTACCACTGGTATTATATATACCCCATACCTACCATTGGTATTATATATACCCCATACCTACCACTAGTCTTATATATACCCCATACCTACCACTGGTATTGTATATACCCCATACCTACCACTGGTATTGTATATACCCCATACCTACCACTGGTATTGTAAATACCCCATACCTACCACTGGTCTTATATATACCCCATACCTACCATTGGTATTGTATATACCCCATACCTACCACTGGTCTTATATATACCCCATACCTACCACTGGTATTATATATACCCCATACCTACCACTGGTATTGTATATACCCCATATCTACCACTGGTATTATATATACCCCATACCTTCCACTGGTATTATATATACCCCATACCTACCACTGGTATTATATATACCCCATACCTACCACTGGTATTATATATACCCGATACCTACCACTGGTATTGTATATACCCCATACCTACCACTGGTATTATATACATTGTATACAACATACCTACCACTGGTATTATATATAACCCATACCTACCACTGGTATTATATATACCCCATAGCTACCACTGGTATTGTAAATACCCCATACCTACCACTGGTATTGTATATACCCTATACCTACCACTAGTCTTATATATACCCCATACCTACCACTGGTATTATATATAACCCATACCTACCACTGGTATTATATATACCCCATACCTACCACTGGTATTGTATACACCCCATACCTACCACTGGTATTGTATATACCCCATACCTACCACTGGTATTATATATATCCCATACCTACCACTGGTATTGTATATACCCCATACCTACAACTGGTATTACATATACCCCATACCTACCACTGGTATTGTATATATCCGATACCTACCACTGGTATTGTATATACCCCATACCTACCACTGGTATTGTATCTACCCCATACCTTCCAGTGGTATTGTATATACCACATACCTACCACTGGTATTGTATATATCCCATACCTACCACTGGTATTGTATATACCGCATACCTACCACTGGTATTATATATAACCAATACATACCACTGGTTTGTACATATCCGATACCTACCACTGGTATTGTATATACCCCATACCTACCACTGGTATTGCATATACCCCAAACCTACTGGCTACCACTGGTATTATATATAACCCATACCTACTACTGGTATTGTACATATCCGATACCTACCACTGGTATTGTATATACCCCATACCTACAGCTGGTATTATATATACCCCATACCTACAACTGGTATTATATATAACCCATACCTACCACTGGTATTGATATATATCCGATACCTACCACTGGTATTGTATATACCCCATACCTACCACTGGTATTATATATACCCCATACCTACCACTGGTATTGTATATACCCCATACCTACCACTGGTATTATATATACCCCATACCTACCACTGGTATTGTATATACCCCATACCTACCACTGGTATTGTATATACCCCATACCTACCACTGGTATTGTATATACCCCATACCTACCACTGGTATTATATATACCCCATACCTACCACTGGTATTATATATACCCCATACCTACCACTGGTATTGTATATACCCATACCTACCACTGGTATTATATATACCCCATACCTACCACTGGTATTATATATACCCCATACATACCACTGGTATTGTATATACCCATACCTACCACTGGTATTGTATATACCCCATACCTACCACTGGTATTATATATACCCCATACCTACCACTGGTATTTATATACCCCATACCTACCACTGGTATTATATATACCCCATACCTACCACTGGTATTATATATACCCCATACCTACCACTGGTATTGTATATACCCCATACCTACCACTGGTATTATATACCCCATACCTACCACTGGTATTGTATATACCCCATACCTACCACTGGTATTATATATACCCCATACCTACCACTGGTATTATATATACCCCATACCTACCACTGGTATTGTATATACCCCATACCTACCACTGGTATTGTATATACCCCATACCTACCACTGGTATTGTATATACCCCATACCTACCACTGGTATTTATATACCCCATACCTACCACTGGTATTGTATATACCCCATACCTACCACTGGTATTATATACCCCATACCTACCACTGGTATTGTATATACCCCATACCTACCACTGGTATTGTATATACCCCATACCTACCACTGGTATTATATATACCCCATACCTACCACTGGTCTTATATATACCCCATACCTACCACTGGTATTGTATATACCCCATACCTACCACTGGTCTTATATATACCCCATACCTACCACTGGTATTATATATACCCCATACCTACCACTGGTATTGTATATACCCCATATCTACCACTGGTATTATATATACCCCATACCTACCACTGGTATTATATATACCCCATACCTACCACTGGTATTATATATACCCCATACCTACCACTGGTATTATATATACCCGATACCTACCACTGGTATTGTATACACCCCATACCTACCACTGGTATTATATATACCCCATACCTACCACTGGTATTGTATATACCCCATACCTACCTCTGGTATTATATATACCCCATACCTACCACTGGTATTATATATACCCCATACCTACCACTGGTATTGTATATACCCCATACCTACCACTGGTATTGTATATACCCCATACCTACCACTGGTATTATATATACCCCTACCTACCACTGGTATTATATATACCCCATACCTACCACTGGTATTGTATATACCCCTACCTACCACTGGTATTATATATACCCCATACCTACCACTGGTATTATATATACCCCATACCTACCACTGGTATTGTATATACCCAATACATACCACTCGTATTATATATACCCCATACCTACCACTGGTATTGTATATACCCCATATCTACCACTGGTATTATATATACCCCATACCTACCACTGGTATTATATATAACCCATACATACCACTGGTATTATATATACCCCATACCTACCACTGGTATTGTAAATACCCCATACCTACCACTGGTCTTATATATACCCCATACCTACCATTGGTATTGTATATACCCCATACCTACCACTGGTCTTATATATACCCCATACCTACCACTGGTATTATATATACCCCATACCTACCATTGGTATTATATATACCCCATACCTACCACTAGGTCTTATATATACCCCATACCTACCACTGGTATTGTATATACCCCATACCTACCACTGGTATTGTATATACCCCATACCTACCACTGGTATTGTAAATACCCCATACCTACCACTGGTCTTATATATACCCCATACCTACCACTGGTATTGTATATACCCCATACCTACCACTGGTCTTATATATACCCCATACCTACCACTGGTATTATATATACCCCATACCTACCACTGGTATTGTATATACCCCATATCTACCACTGGTATTATATATACCCCATACCTACCACTGGTATTATATATACCCCATACCTACCACTGGTATTATATATACCCCATACCTACCACTGGTATTATATATACCCGATACCTACCACTGGTATTGTATATACCCCATACCTACCACTGGTATTATATACATTGTATACAACATACCTACCACTGGTATTATATATAACCCATACCTACCACTGGTATTATATACCCCATAGCTACCACTGGTATTGTAAATACCCCATACCTACCACTGGTATTGTATATACCCTATACCTACCACTAGTCTTATATATACCCCATACCTACCACTGGTATTATATATAACCCATACCTACCACTGGTATTATATATACCCCATACCTACCACTGGTATTGTATATACCCCATACCTACCACTGGTATTGTATATACCCCATACCTACCACTGGTATTATATATATCCCATACCTACCACTGGTATTGTATATACCCCATACCTACAACTGGTATTATATATACCCCATACCTACCACTGGTATTGTATATATCCGATACCTACCACTGGTATTGTATATACCCCATACCTACCACTGGTATTGTATCTACCCCATATCCTTCCAGTGGTATTGTATATACCACATACCTACCACTGGTATTGTATATATCCCATACCTACCACTGGTATTGTATATACCGCATACCTACCACTGGTATTATATATAACCAATACATACCACTGGTTTGTACATATCCGATACCTACCACTGGTATTGTATATACCCCATACCTACCACTGGTATTGCATATACCCCAAACCTACTGGCTACCACTGGTATTATATATAACCCATACCTACTACTGGTATTGTACATATCCGATACCTACCACTGGTATTGTATATACCCCATACCTACAGCTGGTATTATATATACCCCATACCTACAACTGGTATTATATATAACCCATACCTACTACTGGTATTATATATATCGGATACCTACCACTGGTATTGTATACACCCCATACCTACCACTGGTATTATATATACCCCATACCTACCACTGGTATTGTATATACCCCATACCTACCTCTGGTATTATATATACCCCATACCTACCACTGGTATTATATATAACCCATACCTACCACTGGTATTGTATATACCCCATACCTACCACTGGTATTGTATATACCCCATACCTACCACTGGTATTATATATACCCCTACCTACCACTGGTATTATATATACCCCATACCTACCACTGGTATTGTATATACCCCTACCTACCACTGGTATTATATATACCCCATACATACCACTGGTATTATATATACCCCATACCTACCACTGGTATTGTATATACCCAATACATACCACTCGTATTATATATACCCCATACCTACCACTGGTATTGTATATACCCCATATCTACCACTGGTATTATATATACCCCATACCTACCACTGGTATTATATATAACCCATACATACCACTGGTATTATATATACCCCATACCTACCACTGGTATTGTAAATACCCCATACCTACCACTGGTCTTATATATACCCCATACCTACCATTGGTATTGTATATACCCCATACCTACCACTGGTCTTATATATACCCCATACCTACCACTGGTATTATATATACCCCATACCTACCATTGGTATTATATATACCCCATACCTACCACTAGTCTTATATATACGCCATACCTACCACTGGTATTGTAAATACCCCATACCTACCACTGGAATTGTATATACCCCATACCTACAACTGGTATTGTATATACCCCATACCTACCACTGGTATTGTATATACCCCATACCTACTAGTGGCCTTATATATACCCCATACCTACCACTGGTATTATATATACCCCATACCTACCACTGGTATTATATATACCCCATACATACCACTGGTATTGTATATACCCCATACCTACCACTGGTATTGTATATACCCCATACCTACCACTGGTATTATATATACCCCATACCTACCACTGGTATTATATATACCCGATACCTACCACTGGTATTGTATATACCCCATACCTACCACTGGTATTATATACATTGTATACAACATACCTACCACTGGTATTATATATAACCCATACCTACCACTGGTATTATATATACCCCATAGCTACCACTGGTATTGTAAATACCCCATACCTACCACTGGTATTGTATATACCCTATACCTACCACTAGTCTTATATATACCCCATACCTACCACTGGTATTATATATAACCCATACCTACCACTGGTATTATATATACCCCATACCTACCACTGGTATTGTAAATACCCCATACCTACCACTGGAATTGTATATACCCCATACCTACAACTGGTATTGTATATACCCCATACCTACCACTGGTATTGTATATACCCCATACCTACAACTGGTATTGTATATACCCCATACCTACCACTGGTATTGTATATACCCTATACATACCACTGGTATTATATTTTAACCCATACCTACCACTGGTATTATATTATAAACCATACCTACCACTGGTATTGTACATATCCGATACCTACCACTAGTATTGAATATACCCCATACCTACCACTGGTATTATATATACCCCCTATCTACCACTGGTATTATATATACCCCATGCCTATAACTGGTATTATATATACCCAATACCAACCACTGGTATTGTACATATCCGATACCTACCACTGGTATTGCATTTACACCAATACCTACCACTGGTCTTATATATACCCCCTATCTACCACTTGTATTATATATACCCCACACCTACCACTGGTTTTATATATATCAGATACCTACCACTGGTATTTTATATACCCCATACCTACCACTGGTTATGTATATACCCCATACCTACCACTGGTATTGTATATACCACATACCTACCACTGGTATTGTATATACCATACCTACCACTGGTATTTTATATACCCCATACCCACCACTGGTATTTTATATACCCCATACCTACCACTGGTATTGTATATACCCCATACCTACCACTGGTATTGTAAATACCCCATACCTACCACTGGTATTGTATATACCCCATATCTACCACTGGTAATATATATACCCCATACCTACCACTGGTTTTATATATAACCCATACCGACCACTGGTATTGTATATACCCCATACCTACCACTGGTATTGTATGTACCCAATACCTACCACTGGTATTATATATACCCCACACCTACCACTGGTATTATATATAACCCATACCTACCACTGGTATTATATATACCCCATATCTACCACTTGTATTGTATATACCCCATACCTACAGCTGGTATTGTATATACCCCAATACCTAGAACTGGTATTATATATAACCCATACCTACCACTGGTTATGTATATAACCAATACCTACCACTGGTATTGTATATACCCCATACATACCACTGGTATTATATATATCCGATACCTACCACTGGTATTGTATATACCCCATACCTACCACAGTTATTGTATATACCCCATATCTACTACTGGTATTATATATATCCGATACCTACCACTGGTATTGTATATACCCCATACCTACCACTGGTATTGTACATACCCAATACCTACAACTAGTCATATATATACCCCATACCTACCACTGGTATTATATATACCCCATACCTACAGCTGGTATTATATATACCCCATATCTACTACTGGTATTATATATATCCGATACCTACCACTCTCATTGTATATACCCAATACCTACCACTGGTTATGTATATACCCCATACCTACCACTGGTATTGTATATACCCCATACCTACCACTGGTATTATATATACCCCATACCTACCACTGGTTTTATATATAACCCATACCTACCACTGGTATTGTATATACCCCATACCTACCACAGTTATTGTATATACCCCATATCTACCACTGGTAATATATATACCCCATACCTACCACTGGTAAATGTTTTCATTTTCGAGTAATCGTCAATTTACGGTGTCATTTTGGACATACTCGGTGTCACAGGGACATGCCGAACGTTATTCTGAGGAGTTATGAGGCAAAGTTCCTATATCAACCCACTGTAATGTGTATATAGTAATGTGCTGCAACACACGTATCCCTGTGCCGCTGCAAAAATCTGCTGCTATGTGTGTTACTTTATACACATTATGTCGTCTGCTACAGTGTACAGAGTCCAGAGAGCTACGAGGCCCTTCCCTCTTGTTAGCTCTCTGGACGGAGTCCAGGAGAGCTTACGCAGTCATTTTCATGTTTTTGCCGGAAGTACAATTATTAAAATTTTGTGGACAGAGGATATCAGAAACAGTGGGACTGTCAGAATGGATTTCAAGACACATGATTGGGGTCGACACGAACTAGATTTGACAAGAAATTTGAGTTGTTAAATGTTTTCATTTTCGAGTAATCGTCAATTTACGGTGTCATTTTGGACATATTCGGTGTCACAGGGACATGCCGAACGTTATTCGGAGGAGTTATGAGGCAAAGTTCCTATATCAACCCACTGTAATGTGTATATAGTAATGTGCTGCAACACACGTATCCCTGTGCCGCTGCAAAAAAAAAATGCTGCTATGCGTGTTACTTTATACACATTATGTCGTCTGCTACAGTGTACAGAGTGTCTCGCGAGGTATACGTATACGTCCCTGGCAAACACACTGATATGAAACATTACTATGTGAACGGATTTTGACAATATTTCGTCATGTTATGAAGAAATGTCCATAGTTTCTTCTCATAATATTTATTTATTTATGGAGCAATACAGAATTGTCTACACTGATAATTTCCGTGTGACGCCATTTCTCTATATGACGTTACCAAAATAACGTCAATATGGCGTTCAAATAATTAGATATTGTAAAAAAAAAATATGATTTCTCTAGTCATATACATCGGAAAACAGTGAAAATATTATGAGATGAAACAGGAAACAATTCTCTATAAGAGTACAAAATTTCATTTAAAACGATCAATACACAAAGTCAGGAAAATTCATTGAAAAAGTTAAAAATACAAAGAATATATAGCAAAATTAAAAAAAAAAAAAAAAAAAACTAAAATTGGCACGTTACTGTATCAACGTCCAGAGAGCTACGAGGCCCTTGGCCTCTTGTTAGTTCTAGTGATTGTTCGCTCCTTACTTTGTATACTATATTTAGATAGTTTTTAGTTCGAGCTATTGTTCGCTCGTTACTTTGTATATGATATTTAGATAGTTTTCAATTCGTTACTTGTACTTGGAATTATATCACATTTTTTGTTGTTATCAAGACATTAAAGGTTGTCTCCTGAAAAATTATCGATATCAACTTATTTAACAGTGTTGATGTGTTATGTAAACAAACACACATGATGTATATATAATGGGATATATTCAACAGTATGGTGACACTTAATTTTAAGATACTATTTGTTGTTATTGTGCATACAATGTTGATTCATTAAATATTCAGAATTAAAAAAAAAATTTAAATATGAAAATAAATACATAAATAAAGAGAAGATTACCCTTTGTGTCGCCTAAAAGTAAATCTGCATTTAATTTTCAGAAATTAAGCACAACGGCATGATGTTAAATGCAGCATCTTGGGCAATATTTGTCTTCATAGGAAGATTTGGTCCTCGCTTACTTATCCAATGTATTATAGGTCTATTCGCCCGTTACTTTTTTCTGAAGGGAATTCCCCCAAACGGCGTGTGCTAAACATAGTGCGGTCGCATAAACAGGAACGTTAATCAGATACCAACCTGAATATGGAGAGGACGTACCAAATTGATGTGAGACTGTATGGTAAGTTATTTCTATATTAACTCATTGATCTACCCCATGTAATGTATAATGCATTATTTCATTTCAACAAATTTTATTGACAAAAATGATGGAATATAGTCAATTGGATTGAATAACAGGCTATGCCTATGTAAATTCTCTCCATAATATAGATGGCAGGATAAATGGACAATGTAATTATGTGAAATTTAAAGATATCAATTATATATGTTAATTATTTTATATTTACCGGTATATTTGAAATGAAAAATTACAAGGAAAGAAAAAAGAAAGAACATAACATATATACATTATTATATGAATAAAGGGAGGCAACTCAGTGTTTAATTAAAAGGAATAACATAAATATTCATCCACACTTCACACACATTCAGGACACATTAAGATAATGATATTCATATTTCATATATACATAAATATACAAGGAAGTTTATTATGTACTGTAAGCCATAAAGTAAACACTGACCCAAAAGTCAATGTGCTTTTATGCACAGGGTAGTGTTACCAATAGCTGGTACCAATATATAAATATGATAGTCGTATAATGCATTATACAGTGTCATATGTATCATGTTTAGGCTAGAATTACTTTAGAAACATTTAACCTTTCCTGCATAGCCCATTTCTAAACACAGCATGATAACGTGTATATTAAGTTGTCGAGACTTATCACATTTAAAACATTTTCGTCTAAATTGAATAGCGAGTGTAAACAAATAAATAACAATGACTTCTTTGTAATATAGCCTTAAAAATATTTAAAGACCACATATTTTGAAGCTTAATTTGATAGCAATGCAAAATATAACAGATACACTGAATTTTTTGCTTGATTAACATGTCTCTATATCAGATTTTATTTCATTACAGACAATGTAACCATCAATGTGACGATAACGAACGGAATGACGACAATTACAGTGATATGTGTGACGATGACAGGCGTGGCGTACTGTGTTGTAGTGGTTTACCGACATATAGAGCGAGGTATAGTGAATTAAACATTTTTGTTTCCATTATAAGAATATTCAACATCAATAAAATCATTGTATTTGTTAATAATGCATATAAGTCTAGAATGATATGTATCAAGGTAGTTTGATATATGTTTCTAGTAACATCAGATATCTAACGTCCGTAAAATATTTTATCATTTATTGAAATTTTAAAAGATAACAATAGATAAATTCATCAATAAACGAATTCATTTATTGATTAATAAATATAACAACTAAAAAAATCCATATTTAGTTGGATACCCGACAATTTGTGATAATTGGTCTTCCTGCGTAATTGTAGGCAATATTTAGCGTGATACACTATACTATGTGCTACACAGTGATCCCGTGTGATCGTAGATGTGCAAGTGTGTACACATGCACTGTGTACGGACATTGTAGCTACCAAACACGAGTCATATAAACAAAAAAATTGTCCTCCACATATTACAAAAACAGACTTTCCATACGTAGCCAAACTTGTATTTGCGTACCGATCCAGTTGCTGATGAAATTGTTGGTCATATAAAGTCCTTGAAGGAAACGGAATTTATTATAATCCAGTATTTGGTTGTCACTCCGAACTGGTTGACAAGTTTAAAATGGCGTTTAAAGGTACGAAATCTGTCGAAATATGACGAGTGTAACTTCGTCAGTCCCGCTTGATTAAGAGAGAGCTATATTTACACACTTTAAGAGAAGAATAAAAGCACTGTTAGGTTAGCATACAGTATTCAGCATTGATAAACAAGTAATGAATACTATATTCATATCTTAAGCTGATATTCACGTGTATGTTCAGTTATCAATCCTTATTGCTAATTTCATTTTTGTTTGGTTGTTATTTAATATTCAGTTTTTTTTTCAATAAAACTTAAATCTACTTACATCCTTAATTAGAAAGTCACCTACCTGAATTATTATAAGTAAATAATCTCTTTACGAATCTTATTTAAATTACTACATTATTTAAATATATGCTCCAACGCAACCATTGATTGTCTATTGTCAAAAAGATTACAACTAAAAGGTAAAATGGACACTTGACCAATTGTTTGATTGATAACTTAAATTTACACATCGGATGTCATATCTAAGACCACTAAATGATTATACAATATTAGCACCATAAAAACAACGAGAGCTATACACAGCGTAGTCATAATGAATTGAACTGCATCATAAAGTTGTTGTGAATTAATTTTCATACATATCACATCACATATTCTTAACCTATTAACTTTCAAATGAACTTAAACGTGACAAGCAGGTTACGAATAGCGGAGACTAAGTAATGACACCAGAAGTGTATTAAAGGATACTTTGCGGAACACTGGATATTATAGGGATACCGTGACAAACGGGGAGGGCTTTAAAGATCACTTTGTGTAAACACATAAACAAACACATACCCATTATATTGCTATTTATATCCGATAAACCCTCTATCATAACAGGTAGACAGACGTTACAATTAATTAATCGATTAATTGATAAATCTCGTCTATACATTGTAATACTGCTCAATCCTAAGGAACATATCTGATCATATATGATACATTATCTTCGTGTCAATAACACAGACGTGTTGTAATGTGCAAGTGTGTGCACACATATACAATGTATGTACGGTATACCTACCCATATGAATTTTACACAGAAATTCCTTCAAATAGTACAACACACATATTTCCCTTATGAAGCAAAAAGTTTTCTCCGCATGTAAATCCAGTTACTACTAACGTTGTTGGCCATAGTATATCCTACAAGGAAAGCAATTCATTATAACCCCATATTATGTAAACATCCACAACTGAATCATAGGTCCAACATGGCGGATTTAGTTGTAACTACACCTCAGATGTATTACGTCAGTGTCACGTGGTTAGGATATCAACACATGGTTAGATATTGAACATCTCTTTTTAACAAAATAATTATCATCACTAGATAAAGGGACACAGTTGCACAGTGTAGTGCTCTATTTATAATTCTGTATTAAGAATTATTAATTGATTAATACTTTACCTGATATAACTGTAATTGACTTTTACTGAAGAATGTTTACATAAGGAATGGTATCTGCATTGACATGCATTTATATATATGTATATATTTCTTCCTTTTTTATTTTTATTTTTTCTAATACAGTGTATGTTAATGGTTTATTAGTCGTCACATCTTCCATTTTCTATTTTCAACAGTTTGTTTTGCTTTCACATAAACCGAAATAGAAACTTCTTCGAGAATTTCTTTCGACATTTGAAGATTCTTTTCTTTAATTTTCAGTTTGTGTTGGCGATTTCATTTGTCTGAGCAGAACTGTGATTCCGGAGGATAGTGGTGGCGACTCAATTCGTCTGAGCAGAACTGTGGTTCCAGACAATGGTGGTGGCGACTCAATTCGTCTGAGCAGAACTGTGGTTCCGGACAATGGTGGTGGCGACTCAATTCGTCTTAGCAGAACTGTGGTTCTGGAGTGTGGTGATGATGGAGGCGGCAGCAGTTGTGGCGACGACGGCTTTGGCGACGGCGATGGGAACGGCGATGGGGACGGCAGTGTTATTTAATCTTTCTGAAATGACATGTGATTCCGGAAAACTGAAAAAGCGATATTATCTCAAAGTAATGGAGGTCACGCCTGATTCAAAAGTTTAAGCTAATACAACAAAATTTACATTCCACACATACATCAACTTACATCGACAATAAACTGTTTGAGGGTTTTGTATGTGACTATAACCTGCAATCACAGTAGTCTTTCTATGACAAATTAAGGTATCACTTATTGTGTTATATGTTATACCAGTGACTCTATCCCTTCAATCGCACTGGAAGATGAAATTATATTAAATTGATATAAAATCAAAATTTGAATATTTTGCTATCAGACAAATGATAATATTGAAACGATTAAATGGAACATCAGAGTACACTAGCATTCGAATAACATTAACACTGATAACTACAGTTGTAGGGAGATCCCCGACACGGGGAATCCCCCCTTTCTGCACTTGTAGTCCTCGCCATTATATTTTATTTATAGTGCCTGTATATTTTTGTTTCTCAAATATATAAACGGAACTTAGTTCAATCTGACAAGCCGAATTAGTTGTTGCGATACCTAAACAAATACTAAATATTTGTAATATATCGCATACCATGATGAAGTGTGAAAATTTTGTAACATCTATACATGTATATATTCTGATTAAAATTTGTACATACCAATTCATTAACTCTTTGTTTGTTGTATGTTAATATTATCTGTTACCGTTGGTGTTGCTAGAACATCAAACACACCAGAAATCAGTTTGTGGACATAGAGTTAAAAAGTAGCAGAAAAAGTAATTAAAGTACAGAAAGTGTTCAGATAGGTAGCCAACTGCCAGGTTCCCTATAACCCGTGGAGGTGATGTCATATTTAGTTGGTATTGTACACTTACCTTTGGTTTGTTTATCTGAGGCAATTCTTGCCGGGTTAACTGGGAGATATGCACAATTAAAACCAGAAACTTGTTTAATCATCATCTCCGTCATTTATTCGTTATTCTTGCTATAATTAAAGCCTTAGTAAGAAAGAAGAACTATTGTTATAAGTTTTAAGCTAACTGCACTTTATTTATAGCGTCTCAACATACACATATTTTCTTGATGTTGTTTTACGCGACTGTGTCATGATGTGGCATTTCAGTGTGATAGCACTATAAACGCATTGTCAGCCGACATGGCATCCGTGAAAACCAACCTTAAGTAACTTAATTATGGTAATGCTGTTTAAAATCAATAAAAAGGTTAAACAATAGTCTGTTTTGTGGGGTTTGTTTTCATTAGGAATGTTCGCATCTAGTTATTATACATGTACGTTGAGGATTTATTGATAATGCATTGTATGCAGAAATATCACTACCAAAAAAACAAGCTCTTACGGAACATGTCTACGGCATTATTTACTATTTAGCTTATGTTTCCTCTAAGCATTGTGGATTGAATCTTATTTTTTGGTCAGTTCATTGAAGGAAACAAACTGGTTCCTTTATTATCAAGAGTAAATCTTGATGGACATTATATAATAATACATACCTTGGAACTCTTTGTAAAAACTCTATAGAATGAAAAATGAAATCGCTAGATCTATCCTTATCTTTTAATCATTATTTCCCTTTTAGGGTTCCACCCCTCCGGCCAAATGGAAGCCACACTCTCCTTTTTATACTAATACAGCATTAGATCAAGCCCATGACTTTGTTATATATCCTTTGCCCAACAGTGACCCGGACCAGTGGGAACGAAAGCAATAATAATACATGTTGCGAGATGTTATGTAACACGATATATATGCATAATTTCTAGAACAGTAAATAGAAAAAAAATAACAGGATTAAGCAGATTTAATAAAATTGAAAACATGATAACCACCTACGTAACAATTTAGAATGGATTTGTGTATATACAAATTGATGTTTTGAACATAAATAAACCTTTTTGAAATGGACTATTATATTAGGAATATTGAAACTTCAGAAAGACCGGTAATGAGTTGACGTATTAACTAAAGATATGCCGTTTTGTATATAAAATAGTTACACAAATGACGAAGAAGGATAATTTCATAATTTTCATGACCGGGCCTCAAACTCACGATATAAGGTACCTAATCGTCTAGCCAGGAATACCCAAAACTTGCACCACATAAACACTGCAAAGGTCAGAAACGAGCGAGTTTTCAAAGAGAGACAACTCTGGGAAGTGGAGGCTTGATCCGAGTACACAAAAATAAATGCGAGGGTATTTCCGATTTTACAATGTAGTTGCTACTAGTAGTCTCTACTCCCAGAAAAGGACACAGACACAGTATGGAAAGATCATTACTTGGTGGTAAGTTAGTTAAAACTTTATTTTATTCAATAATACATGGCAATATAATATATACAATATGATTTCAAAAAGGATTAAGAAACAAGTACTAAGTACTTGTGTAAATCTGTCTCCTTGTAGACAAAGTAGCTATGGAACAGTACTGACAATACTCCATGCTGTTTGGATATATATCATTGAACATTTAATTACATTTTAGCTTGTGCATAGAAAATAAATAGAAAGGGTGCAGGGGATTGAAAGGGACTGGGGATAAGGTAAATTGTTGCATGTATACTTAGCGGAGTTTTTACTGTTCATATATGTGTAGTACAGCTACATATTTTAGTTATGTTTATCAATTTCTTCAAGAAATATTGAGTGTCATCCTTTCTTTATTTGCATGGTTTAGTCCTCCTATGGAATACAACAATGCTAGAATCATCGACATTAGAATGTGATCTGCGTAAATCTGCTTCTATTCTAGCGTAGCATTGAAAACATTTCTCGACTGTCTATTTCTAATAGAGCATGGATATTGAATATTTTATTTGATTAACATCGTCACTTTAGCAGTCGTTATTTCGTTACAGACGACGTGACCATCAATGTGACGATAACGAATAGAACGACGATAATAACAGTGATCTATGTGGCGATGACAGGCAGTGTGTGCTGTGTTGTATTTGTGCGAGGACATATACAACGAGGTAAGGGAATTCGATTAACACTTTAATGTCCAGTGTAGTTTATATTCTACTGCAGGTTACATCCGATATGTGACGTCCGTAAGATATTCAATTATATATTGTAATTGGAAGAAAACCATAACAACAGAAAAAATGAATAAATTAGCTAATTAATTACAACGTAATAAATATTACAAATCTAAACGTTTATTTTTAGTTTCATACCCGGCTATTGTGACATACAGTCCTAGTCGTTGTGTTAGTCCTGTCGCGTAATCGAACGTTTATGTGCAAATGTGTACACATACAGCGCTCTGTGTGACGATGGCATGTGTTATATTTTGTACACCGACATATACAGCGAATGAAGTTATCACGGGGTATATCGTTACTACTCGCGTTTTGGATTCCGTTTACATGATACTCGTTTTTTGGATTCCGTCTACATGATACTCACTTTTTGGATTCCGTCGGAATCCATAAAGCGAGTAGCAACGATATACCCCGTGGTTAAGTGAAATAAATGAGGAAAATGTTTTGTCTTGAGTATAAAACTGTGTAATGTAAATTAAATCATCTTGACAATTCCACACAATATATCCATTAATAATATACTATACTGAATCATGGCGGTAAATAGTTGAGAATTATACAAAAACACGCATTCAAGTAGATTATTCAATGATATATTGTAATCAGTGACAATAGAAAAATAATAAATAAATAATATTAAAAGTAAATAAATAAACATTTTTTTTTGCTGCCACTTGTTTATAGTACATACGTTTATGATAGATTTACTAAGAATTTCAAACTAAACGATTCGTTTTGTTGCATAGATGTATTACATATATATCCGGAATTAATATACTGAATAAAGTCAGTCTCCTGATTGCGTGTCTTTTTGTACGATACAAATATCTTATTCCCCCAGTATAAGCAACATAGATACATATATATACGTACAGTTGACGTCTGTCATAATAAAATACATGCATTTCGAAATATTTTACGTGTAAAAAGAAGTGCAAAATAAGATGATATGCATTTATCCATGACTCTACTTGTTCGGTAACAGACAATGAGGAGAATAAAATATTTTAAGACAGAAACAGAAAGAAAACCAAAACAAAGACAAAAAATCCCTCATGAATATTATACTATTATGTAAATAGTAAATGTCTCCTTTGTTCCTCCGTTCTGAAATGAATACAAAATACTTTTTTAGTTAATTTATTTAATTTTTCTTTTTGACTTGTTTCAATGTTGTTGTTTTTTTGGTACAATGCATGTAAGAGTGATCGCATTTTAAAGCTTCCTGTTTCTATTTTTAACAGGTTATTTTGCCGGAACATAAAACTGATTCAGATTCTTCTTTTACTTAATTTCCAGTGTATGGTGGCGATTTCATCCGCCTGAGCAGAACTGTGGTTCCGGACAGTGGTGGTGACTACACAATCCGCCTGAGCAGAACTGTGGTTCCGGACAGTGGCGGTGGCTACACAATCCGCCTGAGCAGAACTGTGGTTCCGGACAGTGGTGGTGACTACACAATCCGCCTGAGCAGAACTGTGGTTCCGGACAGTGGTGGTGACTACACAATCCGCCTGAGCAGAACTGTGGTTCCGGACAGCGGTGACGGAAATGGAGATGTTGATGGTGATGGCAGTGGCGGCGGTGATAGTGGTTAAATCCGTCTGAATGGTTTAGATTACAAATGATTCGATTGGAAAGGTTTTTGACACTGATATACAAACTGTAACAGTGAAGGGTATAGTTTTGTTTTTCAAATCTTAACTCCTTACTCTTTACTTTTCTATATACAAGGGACTTGATTGTACGAGTCCTAAACACATGTTCAGTATTTATAACATATCGCGTGCTATCTTGAACTATAGATATCCTGAATAGGTAATATTTCGCGTGCCATGATTAACGAAGAAGAATTTATAGCATATATGTACACAAATATCTCTATATAAAAAGTGTTTTTACACATATCAATTCATCAATAATTGTTTGTTGTATTTTAATGCTATTTTACATATTTCATTGTTACCGTGGATGTTGCAAGAGCATCAAACAGATCGGAAATAGGTTTGCTGACAAGACATTAAGATATAGTTAGGAATGACTTGCGACAGTCATGATCACTACGTTCTTTCCTTAAAATAAGGATAGTGTTCAGATTGTATTTTTGTGACTTCCGGTCAAGATGTTAAAAAACTGGTATCCAAATTCATTCAATTTATTCAGGAAAAATCGGGAATTGTTTGTTCATTTACAAGTTTCCAAACACTGGTCGAAAATTGTAATTTATTATTTCAATATCTTGTATCAGTAATGTTTACAAGATTATAGACAACTTCACCATTGGAATTACACGACTGGTCTTATATATACCCTATACTTACCACTGGTCTTATATATACCCCATATCTACCACTGGTATTGTATACACCCCATATCTACCACTGGTCTTATATATACCCCATATCTACCACTGGTATTGTATACACCCCATACCTACCACTGGTATTATATATACCCCATATCTACCACTGGTATTGTATACACCCCATATCTACCACTGGTATTATATATACCCCATATCTACCACTGGTCTTATATATACCCCATATCTACCACTGGTATTGTATACACCCCATATCTACCACTGGTATTGTATATACCCCATATCTACTAGTGGTATTGTATACACCCCATATCTACCACTGGTCTTATATATACCCCATATCTACCACTGGTATTGTATACACCCCATATCTACCACTGGTCTTATATATACCCCATATCTACCACTGGTATTGTATATACCCCATACCTACCACTGGTATTATATATACCCCATATCTACCACTGGTATTGTATACACCCCATATCTACCACTGGTATTGTATACACCCCATACCTACCACTGGTCTTATATATACCCCATATCTACCACTGGTCTTATATATACCCCATACCTACCACTGGTCTTATATATACCCCATATCTACCACTGGTATTATATATACCCCATATCTACCACTGGTATTGTATATACCCCATATCTACCACTGGTATTGTATATACCCCATATCTACCACTGGTCTTATATATACCCCATACCTACCACTGGTCTTATATATACCCCATATCTACCACTGGTATTATATATACCCCATATCTACCACTGGTATTGTATATACCCCATATCTACCACTGGTATTATATGTACCCCATACCTACTACTGGTATTATATATAACCCATGCCTACCACTGGTATTGTACATATCCGATACCTACCACTGGTATTGTATATACCCCATACCTACCACTGGTATTATATATACCCCATACCTACTACTGGTATTATATATAACCCATGCCTACCACTGGTATTGTACATATCCGATATCTACCACTGGTATTGTATATACCCCATACCTACCACTGGTCTTATATATACCCCATATCTACCACTGGTGTTATATACCCCATACCTACCACTGGTATTATATATAACCCATACCTACCACTGGTATTATATATACCCCTAACTACCACTGGTATTATATATACCCCATACCTACCACTGGTATTATATACCCCATACCTACCACTGGTATTATATATAACCCATACCTACCACTGGTATTATATATACCCCATACCTATCACTGATATTATATATACCCCATACCTACCACTGGCATAATATATACCCCATACCTACCACTGGTATTGCATACATCCCATACCTACCACTGGTATTATATATACCCCATACCTACCACTGGTATTATATATACCATACCTACCACTGGTATTATATATACCCCTACCTACTACTGGTAGTGTATATACCCCATACCTACCACTGGTATTGTATATACCCAATACTTACCACTGGTATTATATATACCCCATACCTACCGCTGGTATTATCTATACCCCTACCTACCACTGGTATTATATATACCCCATACCTACCACTGGTATTGTATATACCCCTACCTACCACTGGTATTATATATACCCCATACCTACCACTGGTATTATATATACCCCATACCTACCACTGGTATTGTATATACCCCATACATACCACTGGTATTGTATATACCCCATACCTACCACTGGTATTGTATATACCCCATACCTACAACTAGTCATATATATACCCCATACCTACCACTGGTATTGTATATACCCCATACCTACCACTGGTATTGTATATACCCCATACCTACCACTGGTATTATATATACCCCATACCTACCACTTGATTATATATATCCCATACCTACCACTGGTATTGTATATACCCCATACCTACCACTGGTATTGTATATACCCATACCTATATGGCCATTATTTACAATAAAATGAATCACTGAAGAAAGGAAACATTTCCGTAGAGTCATTGACCAACACAATTTACCAATTTGCTGATTGTATAATAATCAGATTAATGTTAAAATAGAAATTATACTTAAAATGATGATTTAAATTTTATATACGGACGGTATGTGGAACAAATAAATACTAAAGTCAATTTCGTATGGAAGCTGATAACGGATATTTCTAACTGATTAATAATTATTAGAATACCAAAAAGTAAATGAATTGACAGAGTTATTCGAATAACTGTAAAAATAAATAACGCTTTGTAAAAGAATTTCAAACAAGGTTAAGTTATTTGCATAATTATACCTGTACATATATTAAAAACCAATTTCCAATTCATAATATTGTAATCTTGAAATCCAATTATTGATTTTGAAATTGTTTTTAGTACAATGTCAAAGGAAGCAATCCGATCGTATATGTATCTACAAAGCGACAGTTTTGAACACGAAAAGATGTTTTTAAATGGAATATAAAATTATAAATAATGCATCTTTCGAAGTGCCTGATAACAGGAAAGAAACTAAGATATTAAAGCTAGACAATGGAAGATGTGTTCATAGTTTAATAAACGCATATAGTATGTTAGATTTATCTATTTTACGTTGATTTAATTAAGCTAGTTTCAAGAATTTCCATTGGCCTAAATATGTTCTATTAGCCCATCACGGTAAAATCAACATCGACGTTTATAACCTCGCGTTGGCCTGGCTGATGCGTTGTAAGGTTGTCTAGCAGAGCGAGTTTAGGAATAAAAGTATATTTCCGCTGTGATTGTGTACAGTGCTACGAAAGCCGGTTGGGACCATTTTTGTAGAAGAAAATAAAAAAAAAATTCGCGTTATTACGCGAAACTAACGCGTTATATCGCGAAACTTTCGCGTAATTACGCGAAACTAACGCGTTATATCGCGAAACTTTCGCGTAATTACGCGAAACTAACGCGTTATTACGCGAAACTAACGCGTTATATCGCGAAACTTTCGCGTTATTTCGCGAAACTTACGCGTTATTACGCGAACCTAACGCGTTATTTCGCGAAACCTACGCGTTATTACGCGAAACTAACGCGTTATATTACGAATATACAATATATTGATAGTTATAAGAAGTATCGGCTACTTTTGAAGAGTATTGACATGAGGCACGACAGTTTAGTGAGTTTTTATTTTGAGCTTAGCCTCCTATCCCAAGCTGAAATTTTGAGTTTTTTTAGTGGATAGTGCTGTTTTAAGCAATTCAACACGTAAACGAACTTTGAAACGATAGTGTTTAACAATAAGGAAATTAGTTCTCGGATATATACGATGTTGCATTATTCATTCTCAAAGAATTACAAAATTCTGGACAGAAAAAAATCTTGGTTCTCGCCCTCCATCTTTACAGTCAGTATCTGATACTCTGAAACCATTTCATCGTCTGATATAACCTGCTGCGCATTATAACGCAAAAGTTTCGTGATATTATACAATTATTGACCTGTTTTCAGGTAAATATATAAACAACTCGAGAAAATGATATTTCCCGAGGCCGAAGGTCATCGTATTCACCTGAAAACAGGTTGATAACTGCTTTATTATATGACAAAACTGCAACATTTTCATATTACAGAATGATTATCATTACCTGTCATAGGATTGAAAAAATAATAGTGATCGACTGGAGAAAGGTTCAAAATGACATTTAAAAAGTCAAAGTCAAGAATGAATTTAAACTTCATTATTTATTATTGCTTAAAATTCAACAAAATGTAAATGCTAAAACATCTAAAAATTCAGTCTATTAAACTCTGTCCGGGAGTACATACCTACACGTACATGTAAGCATGTATTTTTGACGACACGGATAGTTGGACATTCCCTTGTTACTATATTTGGGTGTGTAATCGAGTTGTTGGATTGCTATGTCACCCTGGATTTGACGTCACGGATTGCGGGAGAGTCCCTGTTATTATATTTGGGTGCGTATTCGAGTTATTGGGTGGTTGTATCACTCTGTAGCGAGAGAGGGTACGGACAAAAGCCCCCCCCCCCCCTCCCCCCCCCCCCCCCCCCCCCCCCCCCCCAGACATTAGCCCCTAGGACAAAAGCCACTTCATACTAATCAAAAAGTGGACAAAAGCTCCTTTATATATATAAAAAAAAAAAATAATTTCAATATATGTACATTTTCATTGATGTTGTATTCTCATGAAAAGAAATATATCATTAATGTCTTCATGTGTATCAACAGTGAAATGTCTTTATTTGCACAGGTATCAATTTGTTTTTTTATATGATTTCTTTTATTTTAATCATTCCTAAAATTAAAATGATTACAAGACAGAGCAACATGTTTGGTAAGGCAGTCATTATATTATAACTTGAGACACAGATACTGAAAAAGGAGATGTTTTAGGAACCTGATGGCACCATGTAATCGATGATTATTGATAAAATACTATTAAAAAATACAGATTTACTAATAGTATATAACGTATACCAACTAAATTTATATAGAAGGGGCTTTTGTCCGGGGGGTGGGGGTAAGGGACGGGGGTGTTTTGTCCTACACTGAGGCACGGATTCGGGGTTGATAATAATATTTGATCAAAGGGATAATGTTTAGAATTGCCCAATCTGGAAAGGGGGGAAATCACAGTCATATAATAATAGTTCGCGTAATTACGCGTTAGTTTCGCGTAATAACGCGTTAGTTTCGCGTAATAACGCGTAAGTTTCGCGATATTACGCGTTAGTTTCGCGTAATTACGCGAAAGTTTCGCGAAATAACGCGTTAGTTTCGCGAAATAACGCGAAAGTTTCGCGATATTACGCGATAGTTTCGCGTAATAACGCGAAAGTTTCGCGAAATAACGCGTTAGTTTCGCGTAATAACGCGAAAGTTTCGCGATATTACGCGATAGTTTCGCGTAATAACGCGATAGTTTCGCGTAATTACGCGAAAGTTTCGCGATATAACGCGTTAGTTTCGCGATATAACGCGATAGTTTCGCGTTATTACGCGAAATTTTTTTTATTTTTTTCTACGAAAATGGTCCCAACCGGCTTTCGTACCAACCGGCTTTCGTACAGCGCAACCTGATTAAATCATTAAGATTAACTTGATTATATTTATTTTGGGTAATGAATCTGTAATTTCAAAAAAAAAAAAAAAAAAAAACGAGTACCCTCCGTTCATTTTTTATGTTATATCTCCATAATTAAGAAATAAAATATTTTGATATTTTTCAGTTCGGGCGATTTTTCGCTCGTTACTTGGAACTATAACACATTGATTGTTGTTAGTGAGACAATAAATATCATTGCCTGAAAAAATAGCGATATCAACCAATATTTAAAAATTCTTGATTTAATATGTACAATGGAAATCTTCAAAGTTCGATGTATAAAAAAACACATGTATCGTCGTAGATAAAAAAAAATCAGCTCTGTGATTACGTACTATCTGATTAACTTACATCAGGATGAGACAACAGTATTTCAAACTACTCCATTTTTATCAAATCTTTATCTTGCAAAATTAAGAAATGGATATATTTATGTTCATATTACGTCAGGAAAGGGTAAAACATGTTCTTAAAAGTGTATAAAATCTTATCAAATTATGTCAAAAATATAATGGTTAACAAGGCAAGGAAAATTAATCACCGTAAAGAGACTGCACAAGTGAGATCATTTTGTCACCTCACTGTATAGTAGACCAGAGATGTATATATCACATATATTTACATATCTGAGTAGACTTATAGTGCATATGCCATTGTTTGAGTTTTTAAAATTGAAAAAAAGATGACATGTGATAATAGTAAATTACCAAGGTTATGATATTGTCCGCTGGTCCACTATTTCGATTATACAATTACAGACATGAGGTGTGGAAAGAAAATCTGAACATGTAAGATGATAAAATCAGGACATTCAATGTTTACAAAATAATATGGCACTCTTTGAAGTTTCTCTCTATAAATGCATACTACGGGCTAGATTCTATAGCCCAGTCATATTGGTGAGGTTTCAGCCAGCAGCAATATCCCCCTACTGGTCTAAAATAGATAAACAGCTTTATAAGGCGTAAATGTAAGTCTGCATTCGATATTGAGAAATTAAACATTTCGGAAAGGAAAAATAAGCTGTAATGTTTTAAAATACAATGGCATGATATCGAGATGATGCTATTTAGTAAAGGAATTTGCTGGTTACTGTATTGTACAATGGATTATTCGCCCGTTACTTTACATTTATTGCATGCGTTATGACGTCATTATTGTCGAAACGAAAACGGATGAGCTTTAACGTTGTTATTAATAGTAACACTCCAGGTAGCGACAAGGAGAGGACCTACCCAATTGATGTGAGACTCTATGGTAAGTTTCTTGTATATTTACTTTTTGATTTGTCCATATGCTTTGAATAAACGGCTGATATAGTGACAATGTTAATAAAGCAAAATAAAAGCGTCCAAACTTCAAAATAAGGTCTTAAAAATAATTTCGTATTACATTAGAAAGAAGTTATTTAAATACGATACATAAAAATATTAATTAACTTAAGTGATTTCGGTAGGTCACTTTAACTCTCATCAATAACTTAATAAAGACGTTATCATTCTGTGCTCAAAAATAGGCTATGCAGAAAAAGTTAAATGATTTTTATGTTTAATGGTTTTTAAATGATTCTAGCCTAAATATGACACTGAACAATATACATAATCTTGTTAAAGACGGCGCAACATGATACTATAATTGATATCTCATAGATAGCGTCCGAACAACATTTTTGTTGCTTTTGAATACATTTTATTTGAACAAGTAGACATCCTTGCCTTGTGTGTCATTTTGATTTTGTCAAACTGATATTTAACCAGTTAAATTCCTTTAGTATTTGACTTACTTGAAATCCTAATAGATGTTCCCCCCAGTGAGAAAACTGAAAACTGATTTCAAACAAGCATGGGTGTGACGTTTTCTGTCGACGTTACTATGGTTATATGAGGGATTTAACTCCTTTGGTTCCATGATTTCCTTACTACCATTCAACTTCAATATGTCAGTTTGTATTATACTATATTGGCGTTTTCTGTTGAATAAACTGTTATCATATAAGAGGGATTTACATGTAAATCATTCTTTGCTCGTTTGAACTTGTCACTATCCATCAACAAAATTATACCAGTTTGGTGATCAGCTACATCACTTGCATATAGCATTTACTTTATTCGGTAAGAATGTAAATGTTAAAAATCAAATTTCATTTGAAATACTATAGATGTCAAAGAAGAAATTCTATACGTTCAAATTATGCCAAAATGCAGCAGGTAGGTTACAATAAATGGTACTTTGAACAACTCAAGTTATTTGTTTCTCTGATACACGTTTGTTCCTACATTTTGTTCGCCCGCTACGTGTTACTGAACACAAATAATTTACACTGGCTTGCTTGTGTTATCTGCTAAGTTTTCGCTTGTTACTTATATATAATATCCCACACACTGAAGTTTGAGACATGCAATGCTATTTTCCCTTGAAGTTCACATCGAGTGAACTTTAAAGCTAAGTGTTTCTAATGTATTATCGTATCTATACATTTTTCACCTGCCAAGTGTTTGAAGTATATTTATCTGTTTAGGAAATCTTAATTTAAAAACAAAATATATATCATTGCATAAAAGAGTTGTACACTCCTTATGGAACACACTTTTAAAAAAAAATTAAAAACGGGAAGGTTTTTATATGTTAAATCAAATTTACGATTCTGTTTTCGATTGAAGATATGAATTATTTTGATATATCAAAGAATTACACAGAATAAATTCATTATCAAAAACGTCACAAAGTGTAAGAGAAATTTAGTAAACATTTACATACAAATTGTAGTATTCAACATTAATGGTATTTAATACAAATTATTATTGTGTAATGACCGTAAATACCGTTATAATCATATTCTTGCAGAGGAAGCTTACATACATCAAGGAACGGACGGGATGACGACAATTACATTGATATGTTAGGCGATGATAAGCGGGATGTGTTGTGTTGTAGTTGTACAACGACATATACAGCGAGGTCAAATGAAAGAAATGTGGAAAATGTTTTGTGTGCTGAGTATAAAACATGAGTGTAATAAAATCGTGTTGATAACTTCACTCAATGCATCGATTTATAAGTATTATCCTGAAACATCTTGGCGACATCAAATAGTGTATACAATGATATAGTAAGACTCATGGACCTAATCTGATTATAGGAGGTGACTAAACTTGAAACAGATCAGAAGAAATATCAAAATCCTTATTGGGAGGGGTAAAAATCTCAAAATTTCAATAAGTCTCATTCTATTCAACAATTGATACGTATAAAAGTATGCGTCTATCTAACATGACAAATAACAAAAATGATTAGAGAATTGAAATATGTCATTAAGATACAAAAACAAGATTTTGGAATTTAACCCCATTATATAACGACGATCTTTATTCCCGAAGTGAGATATGGATAAAGAGGCCTATGTTTTACCTGCATGAATTAACGTAACAGGCAGGTAACGAATTACGGAGACTAACTAATAACACCAATAGTGTCTTCAATGTGCAATATTAAAGGATAATTTTCGGAACACTGGTTATTACAGAGATAACGTGACAAACGGGGAGTGCTTTTTAAGATCACTTTGTGTATACACATACACATACACATACCCATGGCATTGCTATTTATATCCGATAAACCCTCTATCATAACAGGTAGACAGACGTTACAATTAATCAATCGATCAATTGATTAATCTGGCCTATATATCAGCTGATCAATCCTGAGGACCAACCTGACCTGATCATCTATGGTATATTATCTTATATCCCAGATATGCTGTAATATGCAAATGTGTTCACACATGTACAGTGTATGTACGATATACCTACCCATATGAAATTTACACAGAAAGTCCTTCAAATAGTACAATACACATATTTCCCTAATGAAGCAAAACGTTTTCTCAGCATGTAAATTTTAGTTACTACTAACGTTGTTGGCCATAGTATATCCTACAAGGAAAGCAATTCATTATAACCCTATATTATGTAAACATCCACAACTGAATCGTACGTCCAACATGGCGGATTTAGTTTTAACTACACCTCAGATGTATTACGTCAGTGTCACGTGGTTAGGATATCAACACATGGTTAGATATTGAACGTCTCTTTTTAACAAAATAATTATCATCACTAGATAAAGGGACACAGTTGCACAGTGTAGTGCTCTAATTATAATTCTGTATTAAGAATTATTAATTAATTAATACTTCACCTGATATAACTGTAATTGATTCTTACTTAAGAATGTTTACATTAGGAATGCTATCTACATTGACATGCATTGATATATATTTATATATTTCTTTATTTCTTTTTTCTTTTTTTTCAATACAGTATATTTCAATGGTTCAATAGTCATCACATCTTCCATTTTCTATTTTCAACAGTTTGTTTTGCTGACACATAAACCGAAATGGAAACTTCTTGGAGAATTTCTTTCGACATTTGAAGATTCTTTTCTTTAATTTTCAGTTTGTGTTGTCGATTTTATTTGTCTGAGCAGAACTGTGATTCCGGAGGATAGTGGTGGCGACTCAATCCGTCTGAGCAGAACTGTGGTTCCAGACAATGGTGGTGGCGACTCAATTCGTCTGAGCAGAACTGTGATTCCGGAGGATAGTGGTGGCGACTCAATCCGTCTGAGCAGAACTGTGGTTCCAGACAATGGTGGTGGCGACTCAATTCGTCTGAGCAGAACTGTGATTCCGGAGGATAGTGGTGGCGACTCAATTCGTCTGAGCAGAACTGTGGTTCTGGAGTGTGGTGATGATGGAGGCAGCAGCAGTTGTGGCGACGACGGCGTTGGCGACGGCGATGGGAACGGCGATGGGGACGGCAGTGATGTTTAATCTTTCTGAAATGACATGCGATTCCGGAAAACTGAAAAAGCGATATTATCTCACAGTAATGGAGGTCAAGCCTGATTCAAATGTATAAGCTAATACAACACAATTTACATTCCACACATACATCAACTTACATCGACAATCACCTGTTTGAGTTTTTTTATGTGACTATAACCTGCAATCACAGTAGTCTTTCTATGACAAATTAAGGTATCACTAATTGTGTTATATGTTATACCAGTGACTCTATCCCTTCAATCGCATTGGAAGATGAAATGATATTAAATTGATATAAAATCAAAATTTGAATATTTTGCTATCAGACAAATGATAATATTGAAACGATTAAATGGAACATAAGAGTACACTAGCATTCGAATAACATTAACACTGATAACTACAGTTGTAGGGAGATCCCCGACACGGGGAATCCCCCCTTTCTGCACTTGTAGTCCTCGCCATTATATTTTATTTATAGTGCCTGTAAATTTTTGTTTCTCAAATATATAAACGGAACTTAGTTCAATCTGACAAGCCGAATTAGTTGTTGCGATACCTAAACAAATACTAAATATTTGTAATATATCGCATACCATGATGAAGTGTGAAAATTTTGTAACATCTATACATGTATATATTCTGATTAAAATTTGTACATACCAATTCATTAACTCTTTGTTTGTTGTATGTTAATATTATCTGTTACCGTTGGTGTTGCTAGAACATCAAACACACCAGAAATCAGTTTGTGGACATAAAGTTAAAAAGTAGCAGAAAAAGTAATTAAAGTACAGAAAGTGTTCAGATAGGTAGCCAACTGCCAGGTTCCCTATAACCCGTGGAGGTGATGTCATATTTAGTTGGTATTGTACACTTACTTTTGGTTTGTTTATCTGAGGCAATTCTTGCCGGGTTAACTGGGAGATATGCACAATTAAAACCAGAAACTTTTTTAATCATCATCTCCGTCATTAATTCGTTATTCTTGCTATAATTAAAGCCTTAGTAAGAAAGAAGAACTATTGTTATAAGTTTTAAGCTAACTGCACTTTATTTATAGCGTCTCAACATACACATATTTTCTTGATGTTGTTTTACGCGACTGTGTCATGATGTGGCATTTCAGTGTGATAGCACTATAAACGTATTGTCAGCCGACATGGCATCCGTGAAAACCAACCTTAAGTAACTTAATTATGGTAATGCTGTTTAAAATCAATAAAAAGGTTAAACAATAGTCTGTTTTGTGGGGTTTGTTTTCAGTAGGAATGTCCGCATCTAGTTATTATACATGTACGTTGAGGATTTATTGATAATGCATTGTATGCAGATATATCACTACCAACAAAACAAGCCCTTACGGAACATGTCTACGGCATTATTTGCTATGTAGCTTATGTTTCCTCTAAGCATTGTGGATTGAATCTTATTTTTTGGTCAGTTCATTTAAGGAATCAAACTGGTTTGTTAATTATCAAGAGTAAATCTTGATGGACATTATATAATAATACATACCTTGGAACGCTTTGTAAAAACTCTATAGAATGAAAAATAAAATCGCTAGATCTATCCTTATCTTTTAATCATTATTTCCCTTTTAGGGTTCCGCCCCTTTAGCCTAATGGAAGCCACACCCTCCTTTTTATACTAATACAACATTAGATCAAGCCCATGACTTTGTTATATATCCTTTGCACAACAGTGACCCGGACCAGGGGGAACGAAAACAATAATAATACACGTTGCGAGATGTTATGTAACACGATATTTATGCATAATTTCTAGAACAGTAAATAGAAAAAAAATAACAAGATTAAGCAAATTTAATAAAATTGAAACATGATCACCACCTACGTAACACTTTAGAATGGATTTGTGTATATACAAATTGATGTTTTGAACATAAATAAACCTTTTTGAAATGGACTATTAAATTAGGAATATTGAAACTTCAGAAAGACCGGTAATGAGTTAACGTATTAACTAAAGATATGTCGTTTTGTATATAAAATAGTTACACAAATGACGAAGAAGGATAATTTCATAACTTTCATGACCGGGCCTCAAACTCACGATATAAGGTACCTAATCGTCTATTCAGGAATTCCCACAACTTGCACCACATAAACACTACAAAGGTCAGAAACGAATACACAAAAATAGATAGAAGAGAGACAACTCTGGGAAGTGGAGGCTTGATCCGCGTATATAAAAATGAAGTACTAGTGTGACTAATGTCATTCTCAACTAGTGTAAACTAGTGTAATTCTCTACTCCCAGAAAAGGACACAGACACAGTATGGAAAGATCATTACTTGATGGTAAGCTAGTTTAAACTTTATTTTATTCAATAATACATGGCAATATAATATATACAATATGATTTCAAAAAGGATTAAGAAACAAGTACTAAGTACTTGTGTAAATCTGTCTCCTTGTAGACAAAGTAGCTATGGAACAGCACTGACAATACTTATTGCTGTTTGGATATATATCATTGAACATTTAATTACATTTTAGCATGTGCATAGAAAATATATAGAAAGGGTGCAGGGGATTGAAAGGGGCTGGGGATACGGTAAATTGTTGCATGTATACTTAGCGGAGTTTTTACTGTTCATATATGTGTAGTACAGCTGCATATTTTAGTTATGGTAATCAATTTCTTCAAGAAATATTGAGTGTCATCCTTTCTTTATTTGCATGGTTTAGTCCTCCTATGGAATACAACATTGCTAGAATCATCGACATTAGAATGTGATCTGCGTAAAGCTGCTTCTATTCTAGCGTAGCATTGAAAACATTTCTCGACTGTCTATTTCTAATAGAGCATGGATATTGAATATTTTATTTTATTAACATCGCCACTTTAACAGTCGTTATTTCGTTACAGACGACGTGACCATCAATGTGACGATTACGAATAGAACGACGATAATAACAGTGATATATGTGGCGATGACAGGTAGTGTGTGCTGTGTTGTATTTGTGCGAGGACATATACAACGAGGTAAGGGAGTTCGATTAACACTTTAATGTCCAGTGTAGTTTATATTCTACTGCAGGTTACATCCGATATGTGACGTCCGTAAGATATTCAATTATATATTGTAATTGGAAGAAAACCATAACAACAGAAAAAATGAATAAATTAGCTAATTAATTACAACGTAATAAATATTACAAATTGTGTTAGTCCTGTCGCGTAATCGAACGTTTATGTGCAAATGTGTACACATACAGCGCTCTGTGTGACGATGGCATGTGTTATATTTTGTACACCGACATATACAGCGAATGAAGTTATCACGGGGTATATCGTTACTACTCGCGTTTTGGATTCCGTTTACATGATACTCGTTTTTTGGATTCCGTCTACATGATACTCACTTTTTGGATTCCGTCGGAATCCATAAAGCGAGTAGCAACGATATACCCCGTGGTTAAGTGAAATAAATGAGGAAAATGTTTTGTCTTGAGTATAAAACTGTGTAATGTAAATTAAATCATCTTGACAATTCCACACAATATATCCATTAATAATATACTATACTGAATCATGGCGGTAAATAGTTGAGAATTATACAAAAACACGCATTCAAGTAGATTATTCAATGATATATTGTAATCAGTGACAATAGAAAAATAATAAATAAATAATATTAAAAGTAAATAAATAAACATTTTTTTTTTGCTGCCACTTGTTTATAGTACATACGTTTATGATAGATTTACTAAGAATTTCAAACTAAACGATTCGTTTTGTTGCATAGATGTATTACATATATATCCGGAATTAATAGACTGAATAAAGTCATTCTACTGATTGCGTGTCTTTTTGTACGATACAAATATCTTATTCCCCCAGTATAAGCAACATAGATACATATATATATATACGTACAGTTGACGTCTGTCATAATTAAATACACGCATTTCGAAATATTTTACGTGTAAAAAGAAGTGCAAAATAAGATAATATGAATTTATCCATGACTCTACTTGTTCGGTAACAGACAATGAGGAGAATAAAATATTTTAAGACAGAAACAGAACGAAACCAAAACAAAAATTTCCTCATGAATATTATACTATTATGTAAATAGTAAATGTCTCCTTTGTTCCTCCGTCTGAAATGAATACAAAATACTTTTTAGTTAATTTATTTAATTTTACTTTTTTTTACTTGTTTCAGTGTTTTTGTTTTGGTACAATGCATGTAAGAGTGATCGCATTTTAAAGCTTCCTGTTTCTATTTCTAACATGTTATTTTGCCGGAACATAAAACTGATTCAGATTCTTCTTTTACCTAATTTCCAGTGTATGGTGGCGATTTCATACGCCTGGGCGGAACTGTGGTTCCGGACAGTGGTGGTGACTACACAATCCGCCTGAGCAGAACTGTGGTTCCGGACAGTGGTGGTGACTACACAATCCGCCTGAGCAGAACTGTGGTTCCGGACAGCGGTGGTGACTACACAATCCGCCTGAGCAGAACTGTGGTTCCGGACAGTGGCGGTGACGGAAATGGAGATGTTGATGGTGATGGCAGCGGCGGCGGTGATAGTGGTTAAATCCGTCTGAATTGACCTGTAATTCCGGAAAGCTGAAGGGAAGCTTTAATATGATCTAACAACAATTATCAGTGGGTGATCAGGTATAACTATAGCCTGCAATCACGATAAATTTTCTATGACAAATAAAGGTATCACACAACTAGCTATATTCTATATCTTAAACTAGTGACTCAATCCCCTAAATTGCTCTTTTGAAGTTCAACTGATATGAAATTTGTATAAATCAGGCTTTTCGATATTCGAAAGTGTGTGTGTGTGTGTGTGTGTGTGTGTGTGTGTGTGTGTGTGTGTAGGCGGGGAGGGGGGTTAGATTACAAATGATTCGATTGGAAAGGTTTTTGACACTGATATACAAACTGTAACAGTGAAGGGTATATTTTTGTTTTTCAAATCTTAACTCCTTACTCTTTACTTTTCTATATACAAGGGACTTGGTTGTACGAGTCCTAAACACATGTCGCGTGCTATCTTGAACTATAGATATCCTGAATAAAATCTGTACATAGGTAATATTTCGCGTGCCATGATTAACGAAGAAGAATTTATAGCATATATGTACACACATATCTCTATATAAAAAGTGTTTTTACACATATCAATCCATCAATAATTTGTTTGTTGTATTTTAATGCTATTTTGCATATTTCATTGTTCCCGTGGATGTTGCAAGAGCATCAAACAGATCTGAAATAGGTTTGCTGACAAGACATTAAGATATAGTGAGGAATGACTTGCGACAGTCATGATCACTACTTTCTTTCCTTAAAATAAGGATAGTGTTCAGATTGTATTTTTGTGACTTCCGGTCAAGATGTTCAAAAACTGGTATCCAAATTCAGTCAATTTATTCAGGAAAAATCGTGAATTGTTTGTTCATTTACAAGTTTCAAAACACTGGTCAAAAATTGTAATTCATTATTCAATATCTTGTATCACTAATGTTTACAAGATTTTAGACAACTTCACCATTGGAATTACACGACTGGTCTTATATATACCCTATAATTACCACTGATCTTATATATACCCCATACCTACTACTGGCATTATATATACCCCATACCTACCACTGGTATTATATATAACCCATACCTACCACTGGTATTATATATAACCCATACCTACCACTGGTATTATATATAACCCATACCTACCACTGGTATTGTACATATCCGATACCTACCACTGGTATTGTATATACCCCATACCTACCACTGGTATTATATATACCCCATACCTACCACTTGTATTGTATATACCATACCTACTACTGGTATTGTATATACCCCATACCTACTACTGGTATTGTATATACCCCATACCTACCACTTGTATTGTATATACCATACCTACCACTGGTATTGTATATACCCCATACCTACCACTGGTATTATATATACCCCATACCTACCACTGGTATTATATATACCCCATACCTACCACTGGTATTATATATACCCCATACCTACCACTTGTATTGTATATACCATACCTACCACTGGTATTGTATATACCCCATACCTACCACTGGTATTGTATATATCCCATACCTACCACTGGTATTGTATATACCCCATACCTACCACTGGTATTATATACATTGTATACCCCATACCTACCACTGGTATTATATATACCCCATACCTACCACTGGTATTATATATACTCCATACCTACCACTGGTATTGTATATACCCCATACCTACCACTGGTATTGTATATACCCCATACATACCACTGGTATTGTATATACCCCATACCTACCACTCGTATTGTATATACCCCATACATACCACTGGTATTGTATATACCCCATACCTACCACTGGTATTGTATATACCCCATACCTACCACTTGTATTGTATATACCCAATACCTACCACTGTCCTTGTTTATAAAGTGTACCATACCTACCACTTGCTCTATATTTCCCATACCTACCACTTGCTCTATATTTCCCATACCTACCACTTGCTCTATATTTCCCATACCTACCACTTGCTCTATATTTCCTATACCTACCACTGTCGTTATATATCCCATACCTATCACTGACGTTATATATCCCATACCTACCACTGTCGTTATATATCCCATACCTACCACTGCCGTTATATATCCTATACCTACCACTGCCGTTATATACCCCACACCTACTACCTGTATTGTATATATCACATACCTACCACTGACGTTATATATCACATACCTACCACTGACGTTATATATCCCATACCTACCACTGTCGTTATATACCCTATAGCTACAATACCGTTATATATTCCATAGCTACCACTGCCGTTATATATCCCATACCTACCACTGCCGTTATATATCCCATACCTACCACTGACGTTATATATCCCATACCTACCACTGCCGTTATATATCCCATAGCTACCACTGCCGTTATATATCCCATACCTACCACTGCCGTTATATATCCCATACCTACCACTGCCGTTATATATCCCATACCTACCACTGCCGTTATATATCCCATAGTTACCACTGCCGTTATATATCCCCTAGCTACCACTGCCGTTATATATCCCATAGCTACCACTGCCGTTATATATCCCATACCTACCAATGCCGTTATATATCTCATATCTACCACTGCCGTTATATATCCCATACCTACCACTGCCGTTATATATCTCATACCTACCACTGCCGTTATATACCCCACACCTACCACAGGCGTAATATATCCCATACCTACCACTGTCGTTATATATCCGATACCTACCACAGGCGTTTTATATCCCATACCTACCACTGCCGTTATATATCCCATACCTACCACTGCCGTTATATATCCCATACCTACCACAGGCGTTATATATCCCATACCTACCACTGCCGTTATATATCCCATACCTACCACTGCCGTTATATATCCCATACCTACCACTGACGTTATATATCCCATACCTACCACTGCCGTTATATATCCCATACCTACCACTGCCGTTATATATCCCACACCTACCACAGGCGTTATATATCCCATAACTACTAATGCCGTTATATATCCCATACCTACCACTGCCGTTATATATCCTATACCTACCACTGCCGTTATATATCCCATACCTACCACTGGCCTTTTACATATTTTTCATACCTACCATCGGAATTTTACATATATCCAAAACCTACCATTGACCTTTTATATATATACATGTATTATACCTAACATTGACCTCACATGCTGCAGGTCATTTTTACAATAAAATGATTCACGAAAGAAAGGATACATTGCAGTGGAGTCGCTGTTTTGTTGACCATGATAATTTACGGATTTGTTTTTATTATATGATAATTAGATTAATGTTAAAAACAGAAATTATAGTGAAATGTAATGATCAAAATTTAATTTGAACTATGGTCCATCTTGTATACATTCTGAAGAAAGATATCATTAATTGAATTAATTTATATAACTAATTGATTAACTATTATTAAGATAGCTAAAAGTCAATGAATTAACACTATGTCGGCGTTCCACGAAGAAGACAAAGCCACGTCCATCCTAAAACATTTTGTCATTATGTAGACAACGATACCCAAGATATATGACATAGAAATGATCTGTCCAACAACAGAAGACACATTTTAACCCTCACAACTCCTCTCTCCGCTATATCTGTAATTATCCCTGAAATACTTGAATGTATCTTGGCCAATCTGACATCGGGAACTTTTTAAATACCCAAAACAGTGTCAACATAATTCCTGAGGAAAACTAAATGTCTGACAGGCGACCAAGTAGACATCTCTGGTTTCGGAACAAAACAGCTCAAAATCAAATAATTCTTGACCTTACTGGATATAGAAGCACACACTGCCTCATCTCTATGAGTACCTAACCCATCATCTAAATACTATATACATAGTATTTCTTTGCCCTCGGATCTCCACTTCTTAATCAAAGGTCTGGTTAGCTTTGTAAATATGTAACAAACCGAGCTAAGACCAAAGGGAAGTGCTTTGAATTTAAAAAAAATTGCACCCTGCCCACAAAACGCCAGGAAAATCCTACGAAATCTGCATGGGACTCGAGAATATCAATATGATGGTATGCGGAATGAATATCAAACTTAAAGCAAAAACTATCTTTCTTGATGAATTGCATGGCTACCCTGATATCCTCAAACTTTACACTGATCTTCCATAAATGATAGTTTACATGCCTTAAATCTAAAATGAGACGTTTCTTTCTGTTACTCTGAACAGAAACCGTTAAGGGATTGACAACGTAGGGCATTTCCTTACAAACGACTACAAGGTCCCTAGCTATCAAATCTCCAATGGCTTCCTCAACGAAACTTACATGCTCCATAGCTGACCGATTATTACGTAAGAATACAGAAGTAGGGGGTTGAATAAAAAGGTATTTTATACCCGATTTTAATAGTGTCAAGAATGAAATCACTACAACCAATGCTCTTCCAGAACTCTAAACGATCACACAAACGTCCCTTTACTCTTATATTGACTTGACCTAACTCATATTCGTAATAATCGTCAGTAAGCAAAGTGTCAATATACTCATCTTTCAACAGTTCATTCTTTCCCGATGGCTGGGAAACTTTTCCTCTTGATTAGGACACTCGTTCCTCCAATGCTGGAAAGATCCACAGCCGTAGCATGCTCCCGATGGCCGGCCTCGATGTTGTCCGTATGCGTGCGTGTGTGTGCCAGGGGCCGCGGTGGCCGAGTGGTTAAGGTGTACCGACACTTTATCACTCGCCCTCCACCACTGGGTTGCGAGTTCGAAACCTACGTGGGGCAGTTGCCAGGTACTGACCGTAGGCCTGTGGTTTTTCTCCGGGTACTCCGGCTTTCCTCCACCTCCAAAACCTGGCACGTCCTTAAATGACCCTGGCTGTTAATAGGACGTTAAACAAAAACAAACCAAAAGTGTGTGTGCCACCGCCTGTACCGCCGAACTGGAACATAGGGACTCCACTGAACCAAGGCTATTGGCCTTGGGGTCCACGAAAGGGCTGCTGGAAATTAGGAAAATTACCACACATGTCCACAGCGCCGCTGGACTTGCCAAAGCCCGTAGACTTCTTTCCTTGTAGTTTCCCTTTCTTCTTTTTTAATAGCTCGGTTTTCTTCTCTGTTGATTTTTCCTTCGTCGTCAGAATCGCTGGCAATGGGATTGTTTTCGTATTGCCTAACTGTTTTCCAACCTGCATCACTAGAATCAGCAATTGATATGTTTGTTCCTTTTTGAAATTTTATCCTGCAGACTAGTCACCAACTCGTGTGCGTAGTCTACTTTGTTGTTGTCTAGCGCCCAACTTAACTGACCTATGTCTTCGGAAAGTTTCGAGTTAAACCCGTGCTGGACCGTGTTACCCTCAAATTTCGACTGGAATGAATTTTCTACTTTTAACTTTTTTACCTGTGTTACCACGTTTACAGCAGAACCTTTCACTTCGGCTTTGAGCTCACCCATCCCATGATATTGTTCCCTTGCTCTTTAACAGCATTCCAAATATCTGAAAGACTAACGTGGTATTGTCTCTGTAGCTCCTCAGTATCCGCCATTAATGAATTTTAAACGAAAGCTGGCCGTGTCTACGCGTCAAAGGTCGTCGTCTGAATGACACAACCGCGAACACGCACGTGCTTCGCATGTAGCATATAGCGCCACCTAGCGGCCTGCTCTCCTATAGGAGAAATTAATTTCGTTCTTATTCCGCCTAGTCAAACAAAAGAAATTACATAAATCATGGACAGAAGTTGATTTCTTGAATACAATAATATTTAAAGGGAAGCAACTCGATCGTACATATATCTACAAAGCGATATGTTGGAAATGAAAAAGATATGTTTAAATGGCTTTCCACAGTGATTGTGTGTAGTACATATTAATCAAATCAATAAGGTTAACTTGATTATATCCATTTTGGGTTTAGGAGTTGTAATATGAAATAATGGGGTGTATTTTTGGCGGTTTATTTACAGTATCCTCCGTTCTTTTGTGTGTTGTATCGCCATAATATAGCAATAAATCTTCAAGCTACATTTCGAAAAGCTCTGGTGATGTGAAATCTACAAATTAAGATAGAAAGGCTAGGAGACCTTAGGTACAGAATGTATAAGTCTGCATAAGGTAAGGGATTGTATGCATACATTAGATATATATAGAGACTGCATGCATGATATCCACTGTTTTGATATATCATATATATTGTAACAGGAACAAGTCCTGTTAACATGTATCACGACTTTGAATGCTTTCGCCGCATCACTAGACCTTTCACTATATAGAGAAAAAATCAGGCATGTTAAATTTTATACAATATCACTTATTATTGCAACGAAACACCTTGTAAGAATTTAAAATGTGTTTCCTTACCTATACAATTAACATTATTTGTCCGATATAGTACTACATATGTGTACCTGATAAACGGATAGAACAGTTATTTTACTATCTTACATTCATTTTGCAGGTAAAGTGAATGTGTTAAGCATATCTGTACCTGTTTACTTCATCTATTGTCATTCCCCGCCCCTGACCACACTTGAATGGATCAGTTTGTATTGTTTCCTTTTACTCTCATCACTCCATACCACAATTGATCTGATCATCCTATCTTTTCTTCATAATGTAACCCATTTGAAAGGTGAAAGGTCGTAGAAGCGGACGTTTAACCTGCCAAAATAATTTGATAAAAACATGTGTAGTATGTAATGCACAACGGGTGTATCACTTACTGACAATTAAAACACATATGTATCATTGTAGGTTGTTACTATATTGTAGCGAGTCAAATTCCTGTTACAAGTTCGCTTTAAAGGTATCTTTTCTCGGTTCGTTCATATTCTGTCCTCCCCACCTCCAGTGGGAAGTCACTGGTTTTGGATAGGTAATGAAGTTGATTAATGTCTATTGTGGATTATGAAGGCTGTTGACGTAGTTTCACTTTCTATATAATTTGTGTAACCTCATAAAACCTGTTATCACCCATGCGTCTTCTGTACAATTTGGTTTGCACACAATAAATTAACATCTTATATATTTATATATATATATTTTAGATATTTTAACGGTTTATTTCCTGAAGCATTCCACTATCTTGAATTCCTTGTAGGGACAAGGTGTACTGATGTGTCGATTTTAAACAATCTTTTATAGTAACTATTAACAATTTTTAACCTGATATAATATCAGGGTTTTACATGTAAATTCTACGCGTGAATGCGTCGCTAACCATCTGCATAATTATATCAGTTTTTTTTATAAGCTAATCAAATGTACTGGCATGCATCATTATTCTATTTAAACATTTTTGAAATAAAATTTAATTTTTTTAACACTTGGTGTGTCTGACAAAGGTTTGGTTGGTTTATCGTTGTTAACATCCTATCAACAGCTAAGGTCCATGAAGGACATCCTCCCGTATATGCGACATGAATGCGTGCGGTGAGTGCGTATGCGTGTTTTGGGAGGCTGCGGTATGTCGGGAACATTTGCCGATTTATAGTGTTCTCACTGAAGCATATTGTCGAAAACAGCTATCAGAACACCCAATCCGGTCACATTATGCTGACAACGGGCGAAGAAGTCGTCTTACTCCAAATATGCCGGGCGCTCAGCAGGAATAGCGACTTCCATTTTTACAGATTCTATTGGTATGCCCAAATTGCAATGGGAACAGCAGGTAAATTCTTCCAACCTACCTTCAGGAAATCAGTATATGTTCAAATGGTGATAAATGCACCAAGCATATTAAAAACAATACGAGTTTACTTATTTCTATGTCACACGTACGTTCGGACAATCTGTTCTCTCGTTACTGGGGATATCATACTGACAAATCTATGAATCGTTCCACTACAATACTGTATAAGGCGGACGTACTACCTGCGGCCGTAAGACAATGAGTCTAAAGTTATAGTTTTAATCCCAATTTACATCTAGATATTGATCTATTCCCCCGTTACGTCTAATATCAAGGGAATTCCGCCAACAAGTGGTATATCGACATACAGAGCGAGGTAAAGTGAATTAAACGAACACTTTTGTGTCCATTATAAGAATATGCAACATAAATAAAATCATTGTATTTGTTAATAATGTATATAAGTCTACAATGATATATATCAAGGTACTTTGATGCATATTTCTAGTTATCGGATATTTAACGTCTGTAAAATATTAATTCATTTATTGAAATTGGTAGAAAAAGATAACAATAAATAAATTTATCAATAATCGAATTCATTGATAATTAATAGAGATAACAAATGAAAAAAATTGTATTTAGTGTGATAACCGCCCATTTATGATCCACGGCCCTCCTGCGTAATCGTAGGCACACTAGCATGTAGCAACATGTAATGTGCAAGTGTGTACACTTTTCATATGCAGCCAAACTTTTACTCGCGTACCGATCACGTTGTTGATGAAGTTGTTTGTCGTGAATGTGACTCACGTAGAGCTTTAAGAGAAGATGAATAGGACAGAAGCACTGTTAGGTTAGCATATAGTATTCGGCATTGATAAACAATTAACGAATACTATATTTATATCTTAAGCTGATATTCACGTGTATGTTCAGTTATCAATCCTTATCAGAGCCGTCCTTAAGGGTCATCTATATAGGAGAATTATGTTGAATTTCAATTACGAATAAATATCTCAAAATATGCACTAATATAGTTATGCCGTGTCTTACAATCACCACTAATGTGTTGCTGATGCTTACAGTTTCTTTTATAGCCACTTTGTGGTAAGATGTAGCATGGAATAATTCTAAGTCAAACATAACCAAACCTGTCTATAACACAGGGTAGGATCATTTGTTTGACTGAATTTGACTTTTTGTATATATAATCACTTATTTTGTTTTTACCTTGAAATGCAAATGCAGCTATGAAAAACCTTACACAAATATGGCATAAAGGGAGGCTTTTAATCAATAAAAATGCACCTGTACCATACATTTAAGACATCTGATCATAGTTAGAAGGATATTTTTGTTAACCTTGTGAGTTTGGGGCCTTTTATAGAAGTGTGCTTATTCAACTCCCAAGCAGTCTTCTTCAGTCCATTTTGAGAGTTGTTTTTAAGTTTCTTATACGAGCATGTTTGGTGTTAATCACTACCACCATTTGCAATCTTTATACATACTATGAGGTCGAATCCGGGTCAAACCAATGCCCTATTGCTTCTATTTTGTGCTTTAGACCCCTGTGAGTAAAACGACATTACTACCGTATGCAATATATGTTATGAAAATCATACAAATGTTTGCTTGTTTTATTGAAATTACAAACATCTTAACAAATTACTTGTCAACAGCAAGTCCCATTGTGTGCCACGATACTTACTAAAAGTTCATCAAGTTACTTCTGTTACCATAGTCGGAATTTACAGGCTTACAAAATATCACTATTTTAACTGGATTTGCTGATAGATGCCCCTTGATAGGGTGTTAAAATTACGTAACTAAACCTCATAATAACGCTGTAAAGCTTATCTTGTGTTGTCTAAGTTCCTTATTTAACATGTCCTCTTAGCATTTACCTATAAAGGAAACATCACCTGTTCCACAATATATCTGTACTTATCTAAAGTACCTATAACCATCTCGTATTTTTACTTGGTTTCCCTTATTATGTGCTTTCGTTATTTTTTAAATAATGTTGTAACATCCAGGACACACTTTTTGAGTTCACTTGTTCTAAACTTCAGACGTGTTTTTTATGTTTATTTATATAAAATCAGAACTTTAAAACATATGAAAACTATATATATATATATAAATAAAAAAAAAAAAATGATATCGCGCATTGAATTTTTTATTAATACTGTATTCTTTCTTATATCATATTGACAAACAGTGGGCTTCCTTTATCTCCGAATAAAATGTACTAAGTATTTATTAAGATACTTATATCATAAATATATTTCAAATTTATTCGACATTGTCTGGTCGCGTCATGTGAATTAAAACTACAAAAATGACTTACTTTTGAAGTCCTGTTTAGAATCTTTATCGACCAGATATCCGTGTAGTGTCAAATGTTTGCAAGCAACGTTTTAAGATACTATATTCCCGGCAAAGATGATTAATTGGTTGTTGTATTATCATTTTCACCTCATACTGAACAATGAGTTTCCATATTTGTCTTTAAAATCTAAATATAACGTATGTTAACAAATCATTGTAACCGAATGCGTTCTCTTGTTATAGTAAAGAATTGTTAGGTTTCTATAAGCCCTTTATTTCTTCTGACACCACCTCATAAGAATTGAGGAAATTAAACACAACATACTCCGGTATATAAAATTCCTTCAGTTTTATTTAAGTATACGTTTATTTCAGAACAACAAGGTTTATTAAAATTACTTGCCAATCAATTTAATAACTTCCAATGTGTCTTCCAGGCTTTTCCGATAAATCCCAATATAAAGATAAATAAATCTCACGAGTAAAGTAATCCAAAAGTAAAGTAAAGTAATCCCAAAAGTAAAGTAAAGTAATCCAAAAGTAAAGTAAAGTAATCTCAAGTTGTCACTAAATAACTACATAAAACTAAATCACTAAACTAAGCTACAATTCAACTATAAACTACACTGAATCCTGGAAAGTAAATCCAAACTTCTCCAGTTTTCCCCAAGTCCAAATCTACTCTCCGCTATAACACTACCTCTCTCTATCTCTTTACTCTAAGAACTCCCTACTCTCAACTCCCCTCTGTTTTTGTCTCAACCCCTTATAATTACTCCTGCTATCTCTCTATTCTTAGAATGACATCATCCATCCCCCTTCCTAGATGACCTCATACTAAATATATCTGGACCTACTCTGTCCACACCAATGACCTCATAGCTATATATATAACAAGACCTATTCAGTCAACACCAATGACCTCATAGCTATATATATAACAAGACCTATTCAGTCAACACCAATGACCTCATATCTATATATATAACAAGACCTACTAAATCTACACTAATGACCTCATATCTATATATAAACACTAGGCACTAAGTAACTACAGTGTACTCTAGCTTCTACTTTATTATGACTATCCTTAACTACATGTATAACCTATAGAAATAACTACCTATTCACTCTATGGACCTTAAGACTATTACACCAGTCTAAATAATCCTACTACTGATAAGACTCATCCAACTAATTAACTGGACCCTTATCTCTCCACTGTCAATTAGAACCTATACTCCATATCATTATCATTATAGAGACTATAGAGACTACAGAGAACCTGACCAAACCGACCAGACACAATAAATCAATAAACTCACCTGACTATTAGGAAACAAATAATACAAGATTATAACACAAGAAAAATGGAACCTCACAGAATGATAATTAAACACATACGCATCATTTTAGGTTGTGGCTTAATTGTCGTCAAAATATCTTCTCTCGGTTGTTTCACATTCGGTCATTTCAACCCTTGGTAGCCACTGGTGGTGACAGGTAAAGTAGTTGATTGAAAATGATTTACAGAGATTGTTTTCGGTACATAAAAAATAAGTGTTTACCTGTACATTACCTGTATACGTTTCCAGCCTACGTATCATCGGTTGTTTTTCCGTTTTTCCGCTTTATGCATACATAATACAACGCACTGTAGTTTGTGGCATTCAATGACAGGTATTCGTGTAGTCAGCATTAGTGTAAAAGGTAAGTAACTTTATTTGGTATATGTTATTATTTATATCAGGTTCTGCCCTGCCATATCTTTATTGTACATTTATATATTTATCTGTTTAGAAACAATTATGTATCATTACATAGAAGAGGTGTGCACTCCTCATAGTAACAATCTTGTTGGAATGTATTAGAAAAGTATTCATCTTAAATACTAATTGAAGAATTAACGATTCTGTTTTCAATACATGTATGTATTACATTGACGTACTGTGGAATACACAGAACAAATGCATTATCAAAATTAAAAAAATCACAGTGTAACAGAAATAAGTTAACATTTACAGTTTATTCAATAAAAGGGTATTTGATACAAATTATTATTTAATGACCGTAAATGTAAACTTGGTTACAATAATATGCTTACAGCAGAAGACACCAAGGAACGAACGGGATGACGACAGCAAAAATGATGTGTATGGGGATGACAAGCATAGTTATATACCGACACATACAACGAGGTAAAATGGATTAAACGTTGAAAATAGTTTGTGTGTTGAGTATAAAACATCAGTTCAAAAAAATCGTTTTGATTACTTCACTCAATGCATCTATTTATAAATATTATACTTAAATATCATGGCGACATCAAATAGTCTCTATTGATAGGGTAACACGCACTAAGGTTGATTATTAAATGATATATTGTAATTTTTTTTTTAGCTTCCAATTGATTAACGTATATACATAGATGATATTTTTAATAAGAATTTCAATATAAGCGATTTTTGCTTGCAAAGATGTATTACACGTATATCTGGAATTACTATACTGAATAAAGTCATTCTCCAGTTTTGAATAACGGCAAGAAAAAGTTAGAGAAATTACTAATCATTGATTGCATTTTTGAACGATACAGATATTGTATTTCCCAACCATTAACAATCTGAATGATATATATAAGGCTGATAAGGATTGCCACGGTTGGAGAGCCCTGGGTTCATTCATACATAATACAACGCACTGTAGTTTGTGGCATTCAATGACAGGTATTCGTGTAGTCAGCATTAGTGTAAAAGGTAAGTAAGTTTATTTGGTATATGTTATTATTTATATCAGGTTCTGCCCTGCCATATCTGTATTGTACATTTATATATTTATCTGTTTAGCAACAATTATGTATCATTACATAGAAGAGTTGTACACTCCTCATGGTAACAATCTTGTTGGAATGTATTAGAAAAGTATTCATCTTAAATACTAATTGAAGAATTTACGATTCTGTTTTCAATACATGTATGTATTACATTGACGTACTGTGGAATACACAGAACAAATGCATTCTCAAATAGAAAAAAAATCACAGTGTAACAGAAATAAGTTAACATTTACAGTTTATTCAATAAAAGGGTATTTGATACAAATTATTATTTAATGACCGTAAATGTAAACTTGTTACAATAATATGCTTACAGCAGAAGACACCAAGGAACGAACGGGATGACGACAGCAAAAATGATATGTATGGGGATGACAAGCATAGTTATATACCGAAACATACAACGAGGTAAAATGGATTAAACGTTGAAAATATTTTTTGTGTTGAGTATAAAACATCAGTTCAAAAAAATCGTGTTGATTACTTCACTCAATGCATCTATTTATAAATATTATACATGTACTTAAACATCATGGCGACATCAAATAGTCTCTATTGATAGGGTAACACGCACTAAGGTTGATTATTAAATGATATATTGTTTTTTTTTTTTTTTTTAGCTTCCAATTGATTAAGGTATATACATAGATGATCTATTTAATAAGAATTTCAATATAAGCGATTTTTGCTTGCAAAGATGTATTACACGTATATCTGGAATTACTATACTGAATAAAGTCATTCTCCAGTTTTGAATAACGACAAGAAAAAGTTAGAGAAATTACTAATTATTGATTGCATTTTTGAACGATACAGATATTTTATTTCCCCAGCATTAACAATCTGAATTATATATATAAGGTTGATAAGGATTGCCACGGTTGGGGAGCCCTGGGTTCAAACCCCCCGAACAATATTGTGCCCTCACACAACACACAATTATACCAGTATATACAATGTATTATCATTGTCAGAAAAAAAAAGTTGGAGAAGTAAATTTTGACAAACTAAATAAGGCAATTGCATAATCATGAATATTTACGTGTATCAAGTTTCATCAGGGGTGGTGGTGTTAAAATATTTTAGGACAGAAAAAACCTAAACAAAATAAAAGAACCACTTTATGCATCATGCACACATCATACATTCATACAAAGGACTCAACGTAATAAAGATAATACACCTAATAGTATTCATACCATACATACCCCCCCACCCCACCCCACCCCCCACCCCACCCCCCACACACACACATATGTATACACCTCAAAAATTGGTAGACTGACTTTGAAAATACGAAATCATTTTAATGGATACTATTTATTGTAATGCTCAACTTAATACCAGCTGGAATATACATGTATATGTCCGATGAACAAGGCTCAGGGAATATGCTTACAAAATACGAATGTATTTATTTTTCACATTTTAGATTAGAAACAGAACCTTTTGGAGATACCAGCTGCTTTTCACTACCTTTGAACTTCCTTATACTATATGTGAAATTTATATACTGGTTTATATCCTTTATGTCAAGGAAAAAACAAAGGATGAGTCTTGAAGGTTTGAATGAGTTTTTGGCATTCAGATCAGATATCGAGAAAAAATATTGTCAACAAATATATGTTTTTAAAATAGATTTTCGAAAATTATGTTTTGCTGCTTTAGTACACAAATGCATAAGTGGATGAAATTTTAATTACCACCCAACTACAGGCATTTAACATATTATTGTCCGAGGTATGATGATTTTTAAATAATTATTTGAAGGGAGAATGTGGTGCTGTAGCCAGTATTGAAACCATTGTTTTTGGATCTTGGTAGTTTGAAAGGGGGTTAAATATATTTTTCATTGTATATTTTAAAAGGCATCATGCTATTTTCAATTTTGTTTGGTTGTTATTTAATATTCATTTTTTTTCAATAAAACTTAAATCTACTTAGATCCTTTATTAGAAAGTCACCTACCTGAATTATTACAGGTAAGTAATCTCTTTACGAATCTTATTTAAATTACTACATTACAAAATATAGGCTCCAACGCATCCATTGATTGTCTATTGTCAAAAAGATTACAACTAAAAGGTAAAATGGACACTTGGCCAATTGTTTGATTGCTAACTTAAGTTTACACATCGGATGTCATATCTAAGACCACTTAATGATTATACAATATTAGCACCATAAAAACAAGGAGAGCTATATACAGCGTAGTCATAATGAATTGAACTGCATCATAAAGTTGTTGTGAATTAATTTTCATACATATCACATCATATATTCTTAACATATTAACTTTCAAATGAACTTAAACATGACAAGCAGGTTACGAATAGCGGAGACTAAGTAATGACACCAGAAGTGTATTAAAGGATACTTTGCGGAACACTGGATATTATAGGGATACCGTGACAAACGGGGAGGGCTTTAAAGATCACTTTGTGTAAACACATAAACAAACACATACCCATTATATTGCTATTTATATCCGATAAACCCTCTATCATAACAGGTAGACAGACGTTACAATTAATTAATCGATCAATTGATAAATCTCGTCTATATATTGTAATACTGCTCAATCCTAAGGAACATATCTGATCATATATGATACATTATCTTCGTGTCAATAACACAGACGTGTTGTAATGTGCAAGTGTGTACACACATATACAATGTATGTACGGTATACCTACCCATATGAATTTTACACAGAAAGTCCTTCAAATAGTACAACACACATATTTCCCTTATGAAGCAAAAAGTTTTCTCAGCATGTAAATCCAGTTACTACTAACGTTGTTGGCCATAGTATATCCTACAAGGAAAGCAATTCATTATAACCCCATATTATGTAAACATCCACAACTGAATCATAGGTCCAACATGGCGGATTTAGTTGTAACTACACCTCAGATGTATTACGTCAGTGTCACGTGGTTAGGATATCAACACATGGTTAGATATTGAACATAAAGGGACACAGTTGCACAGTGTAGTGCTCTATTTATAATTCTGTATTAAGAATTATTAATTAATTAATACTTTACCTGATATAACTGTAATTGACTCTTACTTAAGAATGTTTACATAAGGAATGCTATCTACATTGACATGCATTTATATATATTTATATATTTCTTTCTTTCTTTTTTCTTTTTTTTTCAATACAGTATATTTCAATGGATCAATAGTCATCACATCTTCCATTTTCTATTTTCAACAGTTTATTTCGCTGACACATAAACCGAAATGGAAACTTCTTGGAGAATTTCTTTCGACATTTGAAGATTCTTTTCTTTAATTTTCAGTTTGTGTTGGCGATTTCATTTGTCTGAGCAGAACTGTGATTCCGGAGGATAGTGGTGGCGACTCAATTCGTCTGAGCAGAACTGTGGTTCCAGACAATGGTGGTGGCGACTCAATTCGTCTGAGCAGAACTGTGATTCCGGAGGATAGTGGTGGCGACTCAATCCGTCTGAGCAGAACTGTGGTTCCAGACAATGGTGGTGGCGACTCAATTCGTCTGAGCAGAACTGTGGTTCTGGAGTGTGGTGATGATGGAGGCAGCAGCAGTTGTGGCGACGACGGCTTTGGCGACGGTGATGGGAACGGCGATGGGGACGGCAGTGTTGTTTAATCTTTCTGAAATGACATGTGATTCCGGAAAACTGAAAAAGCGATATTATCTCAAAGTAATGGAGGTCACGCCTGATTCAAAAGTTTAAGCTAATACAACACAATTTACATTCCACACATACATCAACTTACATCGACAATCAACTGTTTGAGTTTTTTTTGTGACTATAACCTGCAATCACAGTAGTCTTTCTATGACAAATTAATGTATCACTAATTATATTATTATATGCTATACTAGTGACTCTATCCCTTCAATCGCTCGTTGGAAGATGAAATGATATTAAATTGATATAAAATCAAAATTTGAATATTTTGCTATCAGACAAATGATAATATTGAAACGATTAAATGGAACATAAGAGTACACTAGCATTCGAATAACATTAACACTGATAACTACAGTTGTAGGGAGATCCCCGACACGGGGAATCCCCCCTTTCTGAACTTGTAGTCCTCGCCATTATATTTTATTTATAGTGCCTGTATATTTTTGTTTCTCAAATATATACACGGAACTTAGTTCAATCTGACAAGCCGAATTAGTTGTTGCGATACCTAAACAAATACTAAATATTTGTAATATATCGCATACCATGATGAAGTGTGAAAATTTTGTAACATCTATACATGTATATATTCTGATTAAAATTTGTACATACCAATTCATTAACTCTTTGTTTGTTGTATGTTAAACTGCTACCGTTGGTGTTGCTAAAACATCAAACACACCAGAAATCAGTTTGTGGACATAGAGTTAAAAAGTAGCAGAAAAAGTAATTAAAGTACAGAAAGTGTTCAGATAGGAAGCCAACTGCCAGGTTCCCTATAACCCGTGCAGGTGATGTCATATTTAGTTGGTATTGTACACTTACCTTTGGTTTGTTTATCTGAGGCAATTCTTGCCGGGTTAACTGGGAGATATGCACAATTAAAACCAGAAACTTGTTTAATCATCATCTCCGTCATTTATTCGTTATTCTTGCTATAATTAAAGCCTTAGTAAGAAAGAAGAACTATTGTTATAAGTTTTAAGCTAACTGCACTTTATTTATAGCGTCTCAACATACACCTATTTTCTTGATGTTGTTTTACGCGACTGTGTCATGATGTGGCATTTCAGTGTGATAACACTATAAACGCATTGTCAGCCGACATGGCATCCGTGAAAACCAACCTTAAGTAACTTAATTATGGTAATGCTGTTTAAAATCAATAAAAAGGTTAAAAAAAATAGTCTGTTTTGTGGGGTTTGTTTTCATTAGGAATGTCCGCATCAAGTCATTATACATGTACGTTGAGGATTTATTGATAATGCATTGTATGCAGAAATATCACTACAAAAAAAAGCAAGCTCTTACGGAACATGTCTACGACATATTTTACTATGTAGCTTATGTTTCCTCTAAGCATTGTGGATTGAATCTTATTTTTTGGTCAGTTCATTTAAGGAAACAAACTGGTTCGTTAAGTATCAAGAGTAAATCTTGATGGACATTATATAATAATACATACCTTGGAACTCTTTGTAAAAACTCTATAGAATGAAAAATAAAATCGCTAGATCTATCCTTATCTTTTAATCATTATTTCCCTTTTAGGGTTCCGCCCCTTTAGCCAAATGGAAGCCACACCCTCCTTTTTATACTAATACAGCATTAGATCAAGCCCATGACTTTGTTATATATCCTTTGCCCAACAGTGACCCGGACCAGGGGGAAGGAAAACAATAATAACACACGTTGCGAGATGTTATTTAACACGATATTTATGCATAATTTCTAGAAGAGTAAATAGAAAAAAAAATAACAGGATTAAGCAAATTTAATAAAATTGAAACATGATCACCTCCTACGTAACACTACGAATGGATTTCAGGGGGTCCAACGTGTTTGGTATGATGAGCGCGTATTTTGGTATGAGAAGATCAATATGGCTGACAAACACCGCTTCAGACCCCACCGGTGAGTACAAAATCCTTGATATTTCGTTAACATAGAATATGACAGATTAATGGAGATTGCGTTTCGGTGACAATATGTTTGCAGTTTCGAATCATGTATGATATATTTGCTGACAGTATATGGTTTAGAAGTTATTGAGCAGTTAACGCGATATTTTGAGACAAAAATCAACACCTCGCACCTATTTTCCACTAGATTGATACTTTCAAGTCGAGTTGAATAGCATTTTAGCACATATAATCAACTACTATCACTATCGAACCATAATCAAGCCAATTTTTAAAATCCCCTAACTTCCCAAATACCGATCAGTTTAGTTTGGTGTACGCAATCATTGGATTTGTGTATATACAAATTGAGCGAGTTTTCAAAGAGAGACAACTCTGGGAAGTGACCCAAAATAGAATCTACTCCCGAAAAAGGACACAGACACAGTCTGGAAAGATCATTACTTGGTGGTAAGTTAGTTTAAACTTTATTTTATTCAATAATACATGGCAATATAATATATACAATATGATTTCAAAAAGGATTAAGAAACAAGTACTAAGTACTTGTGTAAATCTGTCTCCTTGTAGCCATAAAGTAGCTATGGAACAGTACTGACAATCTGTCTATCTCTGATATAGCGTGGACATTTGATTAACATCGCCACTTTAGCAGTCGTTATTTCGTTACAGACGACGTGACCATCAATGTGACGATAACGAATAGAACGACGATAATAACAGTGATATATGTGGCGATGACAGGTAGTGTGTGCTGTGTTGTATTTGTGCGAGGACATATACAACAAGGTAAGGGAATTCGATTAACACTTTAATGTCCAGTGTAGTTTATATTCTACTGCAGATTTCAGTTTTAGTTTCATACCCGGCTATTGTGACATCCAGTCCTAGTAGTGTTAGTACTGTCGCGTAATCGAACGTTTATGTGCAAATTTGTACTCATACAGCGCTCTGTGTGACGATGGCATGTGTTATATTTTGTACACCGACATATACAGCGAATGAAGTTAACACTGGGTATATCGTTGCTACTCGCGTTTTGGATTTCGTTTACATGATACTCGCTTTTTGGATTCCGTCTACAGTAAAAGTTTATTTACTACGTGTCAAGAATCTGAAACCCAAAATACTTGTAATACATAGAAAAACACATCTTCTACCAATACATTTAATTTATCTCGGAAAAATATGTTGAAAAATTGCCTTACTTTGGTTTTATATACATAACAACTACTTTTGTAGTTTTCGTCCTAACAAACCAACATTGCGTATTCAAACTGTTAGATATCTACAATATGTATAAAATAAACATATAAAAAGGGGATACTGATCAAATATATTTGTTTGAAACAGTTAATACTTACATATTTACCCACATTCAGCTAACGGTGTGCTGAAAATGGCGCGACGAATCCGTAACACGCGTTAAATAAACTTTTACTGCAGACGGAATACAAATAGCGAGTATCATGTAGACGGAATCCATAAAGCGAATAGCAACGATATACCCCGTGGTTAAGTGAAATAAATGAGGAAAATGTTTTGTCTTGAGTATAAAACTGTAATGTAAATTAAATCATCTTGACAATTCCACACAATATATCCATTAATAATATACTATACTGAATCATGGCGGTAAATACAGTTACCAACTGTAGCTGACAATTATACAAAAAAACACGCATTCAAGTAGATTATTCAATGATATATTGTAATCAGTGACAATAGAAAAATAATAAATAAATAATATCAAAAGTAGATAAATAAACATCTTTTTTTGCTGCCACTTGTTTATAGTACATACGTATATGATAGATTTACTAAGAATTTCAAACTAAACGATTCGTTTTGTTGCATAGATGTATTACATATATATCCGGAATTAATATACTGAATAAAGTCAGTCTCCTGATTGCGTGTCTTTTTGTACGATACAAATATCTTATTCCCCCAATATAAGCAACATAGATACATATATATACGTACAGTTGACGTCTGTCATAATTAAATACATGCATTTCGAAATATTTTACGTGTAAAACGAAGTGGAAAATAAGATGATATGCATTTATCCATGACTCTACTTGTTCGGTAACAGACAATGAGGAGAATAAAATATTTTAAGACAGAAACAGAACGAAACCAAAACAAAGACAAAAAATCCTCATGAATACTATTATGTAAATAGTAAATGTCTCCTTTGTTCCTCCGTCTGAAATGAATACAAAATACTTTTTAGTTAATTTATTTAATTTTTCTTTTTGACTTGTTTCAATGTTGTTGTTTTTTTTGGTACAATGCATGTAAGAGTGATCGCATTTTAAAGCTTCCTGTTTCTATTTTTAACAGGTTATTTTGCCGGAACATAAAACTGATTCAGATTCTTCTTTTACTTAATTTCCAGTGTATGGTGGCGATTTCATCCGCCTGAGCAGAACTGTGGTTCCGGACAGTGGTGGTGACTACACAATCCGCCTGAGCAGAACTGTGGTTCCGGACAGTGGTGGTGACTACACAATCCGCCTGAGCAGAACTGTGGTTCCGGACAGTGGTGGTGACTACACAATCCGCCTGAGCAGAACAACTTCACCATTGGAATTACACGACTAGTCTTATATATACCCTATACTTACCACTGGTCTTATATATACCCCATATCTAACACTGGTATTATATATAACCTATACCTACAGCTGGTTTTATATATCCTCCATACCCACCACTGGTCTTATATATCCTCCATACCCACCACTGGTCTTATATAAACCCTATACTTACCACTGGTCTTATATGTACCCCATACCTACCACTGGTATTGTATATACCCCATATCTACCACTGGTATTGTATATACCCCATACCTACCACTGGTATTATATATAACCCATACCTACCACTGATATTATATATAACCCATACCTACCACTGGTATTATATATACCCCATACCTATCACTGGTATTGTATATATCCCATACCTACCACTGGTCTTATATATACCCCATATCTACCACTGGTATTATATATACCCCATATCTACCACTGGTATTATATATACCCCATATCTACCACTGGTATTGTATATATCCCATACCTACCACTGGTCTTATATATATCCCATACCTACCACTGGTATTATATATACCCCATATCTACCACTGGTCTTATATATATCCCATACCTACCACTGGTATTATATAACCACACTGGTATATATCCATTTTACACCAA
>NC_047033.1:7873929-7900837 GCF_902652985.1 Pecten maximus | reverse complement strand
ATTGTTTTATTTGTAAAATTCTAACAATGCTATATATGGTTATAGTGTGGGAATCCCAACTGCTTTAAAGATTAATGAAGTCCAGACTCTCTAAGGACTGAAAGACCTCATGAATTGTTTATAGAACATGCATTCATCACTTTATGACTAGTAGCGATTTAAAGGAATTACCTCTATTTCACCTATTGGGCCCGCCCCTTTGGCCATTCGGGGGTCAGAGTCACCATTTATGCAAAATCTGTTCCCCTGTTTCTGACCAAATTGGGTTCAAATCCATTCATAACTTGATGGCTAGTAGCGATTCAAAGGAATTACCTCTATTTCCCCCACTGGGCCCCTCCCTTTTGGCCCCTTTAGGGTCAGAGTCACCATTTATGCAAAATCTGTTCCCCTTCCCCCAAGGATGTTTCTGACCAAATTGGGTTCAAATCCCTTCACAACTTTATAACTAGTAGAGATTTAGAGGAATTACCTCTATTTCCCATATTTGGCCCCGCCCCTTTGGCCCCTCGGGGGTCAGAATCACCATTTATGCAAAATCTGTTCCCCTTTCCCCAAGGATGTTTCTGACCAAATTGGGTTGAAATCCATTCATAACTTTATGACTAGTAGTGATTTAAAGGAATTACCTCTATTTCCCATATTTGGCCCCGCCCCTTTGGCCCCTCGGGGGTCAGAATCACCATTTATGCAAAATCTGTTCCCCTTCCCCCAAGGATGTTTCTGACCAAATTGGGTTCAAATCCATTCATAACTTTATGACTAGTAGCGATTTAAAGGAATTACCTCTATTTCCCCTATTGGGCCCCGCCCCTTTGGCCCCTCAGGGGTCAGAGTCACCATTTATGCAAAATCTGTTCCCATTCTGCCAAGGATGTTTCTGGCCAAATTTAGTTAAAATCCAATAAGAACTTTATGACTAGTAGCGATTTGAAGCAAATGTTGACGGACGGACGGACGGCCGGACGACGGACGACGGACGGACGGACGACGGACGCTGCGCCATGGCATAAGCTCACCGGACCTTCGGTCCAGGTGAGCTAAAAACGGCAATGTAGTTTGTTACAACTTGCCTTCAATTCCTGGTGACATTTCTTGCGTATTCTAGCGACATACAAATGAATATGAAACCCACTAGTGATGAGTCACGTGACAGCTGAAGTTATCTCGTGGAATTCTTGGGTGCATTTGACTACGTAAATAGGGTTGGTTTTAGGCTTATATGAAATGTTCCTGCATATGAACTTATGATGAACATATGAGTCTAAGACATGTGGATAGTTTCTCTGTAAATGCATGTAAATTTGCACGACGATCAAACTGATTTTTTTTTTACTTTCGTTTTCAAGGCAGGATCGAGACGGAACTACGTAATCCTACGCCAAAGAAATTGCATATACTGACGAGGAAAATGTTTAAAGCTATACTCTAAAATAGTCTAGAACACCAAACATTCATATTTCATTTTAGATAATTGCAGTAAACACGGTTTACATCAGTTAAATCGTGTCAATAATTGCTATCAAAATAGGAACTATATCAGGTTGCGGATGTATATCATTTGTATGACAGAAAAGAGAAGTTGTTAGCCGGAAACATAAGTCTCACTAACAACATTATCCTACGACTATAACGGCAGGTGCCAAATGCATCCTGACGTTAAAAAGAACCGGGACTGTCAGTATAACGGACCGGGACTGTAAGTATAACGGACCGGGACTGTCAGTATAACGGACCGGGACTGTCAGTATAACGGACCGGGACTGTAAGTATAACGGACCGGGACTGTCAGTATCACGGACCGGGACTGTAAGTATAACGGACCGGGACTGTCAGTATAATGGACCGGGACTGTCAGTATAACGGACCGGGACTGTCAGTATAACGGACCGGGACTGTAAGTATAACGGACCGGGACTGTCAGTGTAAAGGACCGGGACTGTCAGTGTAAAGGACCGGGACTGTCAGTATAATGGACCGGGACTGTCAGTATAACGGACCGGGACTGTCAGTGTAAAGGACCGGGACTGTCAGTATAATGGACCGGGACTGTCAGTGTAATGGACCGGGACTGTCAGTGTAACGGACCGGGACTGTCAGTATCACGGACCGGGACTGTCAGTATAACGGACCAGGACTGTCAGTATAATGGACCGGGACTGTCAGTATAATGGAACGGGACTGTCAGTATCACGGACCGGGACTGTCAGTATCACCGACCGGGACTGTCAGTATAACGGACCGGGACTGTCAGTATACCGTGCCAGCACCGTACCGTGGCATTGTTATGCGACCAGTAAAGTAGGCAACAATTCAATACGGCCTTATCGTGTTGATAGAATTAATAACCGTGTCACGACATCAGTAGCAGTGGCATTGTTGGTACAGTAGTTCTTTACTAATGAACTTTGAATTCATTTACCATTGTAGTGGATCAATGTATAATCAAGTACATGCATGTCTATATCATTTGAATAATAAACTGTATACGCTTAGTTTTGTTTCTAAGATATGTTACGTTTTACACGAGATATATCATAGCATATAACATATTTGATAAAGTAAATAAGATACCTTATATGATATATTTCTGATTCCACGAAACATTCTTTGCATAATTTACAACTACATGTATTATATTTCAAACCGATAGTACGTTTATACACTTTTAGATTATCATTAAAAGTTATTCACAGAGTTCACATAATAAAGATACTCACCAACTGATTGTTTTAAGATAATTAATGTTCACTTAAACTAATCACTGATTTGTTAAGAAATATCACTTTCATCAAGTTTGCGCTCGAATTCAATTATATTTGATATCCAATTTGATAACAACTTCACTTAAAATTCCATATTTAAAATACTGAGAAGTGTCTCTTATGGTCGTTTGTAAGACAGAATAATAATCGTCAATACCAGTTCATGAAAGTATCGCGAGACAATTTTTGATAAAAATGTGAAGTGCTGAAACTGACTCTGACTACTTTCAATTTGATTTGATTTGTAATAGTGTTATATTTATAATTTGTTAATTCAAGATACAATTCGTAAAATATGGTAGGTTTCTTAGCCGTTACAATTAGTATTTTATATCATTTCACCTTTCATATGTATAATTAAGATAAGTTCCAGATGTCAAACTTTTATCTCTATTGTTTAAAAAAAATAGCATATTTGACGACTATGACATTGAATGAAGGCCAAGGTCATTCATTTGAACAAACTTGGTAGCCCTTAACCCCAGCATGCTACAGACCCAATATCTTCTTCCTGGGCCTCTTTGTTATTGAGAAGAAGTTGTTTAAAGATTTTAGCCTTTTTGACCCCTGTGACCTTGAATGAAGGTCAACTTTATTCATTTGAACAACTTGGTAGTCCTTCACTCCAGCATGCTACCAGCCCAATATTAGGTCTCTGGGCCTTTTGTTTATTGAGAAGAAGTTGTTTAAATGGAAAAATTGACGCCTGGCGGACGGACGGCCGGACGCCGCGCCATGGCATATGCTCATTTGACCTTCGGGCAGGTGAGCTAAAACCGGTAAGAGCTCATCCCATTCCTTGTTTTCATAGTTGCGTTAACGCGCTCGACTTTTTCTTTGATCTGTAGGTGATAAGGTGAAGTGGCAAATCCTTTCAAATCGTGCATTTCGTAAAGCTGCCTTTTGTAAAACCCCTTCCTTGGATTTCTCTGCACCCAGATCACCTGCAAGTGGTCTTTCATGGGCCAACTTCATCACATTCAGGTGAAGCCTTCTTTTAGGAAACACAACCTGCTATCCGCTCTGAATTCTGAATGACTCCAATTTGATCGTGATCATTACTAAAAGTATTCTATCCCAGTAGATAGCATTTCTGTTATCCTGAAATATATCGGCCGATGCAACTAATTTCTCCTCACGTTCGCGAGTGTGGGGTCTTCCAACTGCAGCTTTCTTGACACTTCAGCGATAATACCCGACAGAACCACGGTTTTGCCACGTCAACACATGTCCTCCTCGGTGTTGATATCACCATCATTTTCCACTGGACGTGTTTCAATGTTAATATCGATATCCACGCTAACACCCTGTAGTTCAAATTCAAATTCATTTTCAATGTTATCAATGCTATCCGTCGACTGATCGTTTTGATCACCCTCGATTTGATAATTACTATGATCATTCTTCTTATCCAGTCCAGCTTTTCCATCGCATTCCATAGCTACACGCCCCGAGCGCTGCCCCCTTGGTGTTGACGGGTCTCTACCGCCAGGTCAGGCACCAACCCGACCTTGGTGGTTATTCAGAAGTTGTTTCAAGATTTTAGCCTAGTTGAACAATGTGACCTTGAAAGTAGGTCAATGTCATTCATTCATACAAACGTGGTAGCGCTTCATCCCAGCATGCTACAGACCCAATAAAAACTCCCTCTGCCTCTTGGTTATTGAATAGTCGTTTTCATGATTGTAGCCTAATTGACCCCGATGACCTTGAAAGTAGGTCAAAGTCAGCATGTAAACGAACTTGGTAGCGCTTCATCCCAGCATGCTACAGACCCAATAAAAACTCCTTGTGCCTCTTGGTGATTGAGAAGTCGTTTTCATAATTGTATTCAACATTGAAAATGGACCCTACAACATACTGACCCATTTCCATATTAGTTGTTTAAAATGACACCGGTTCCAAAATCAACGTTGAAAATGGACCCATAACATATTAACCCTTTTCAATATTAGATTTTCAAAATGACACCAGTTCCATATTCAAACGTTACAGTGGATCTCGGTTTATAAATAATTCACCGAAAACATAGTTGAACAAATCTATGTCGATCAATATCGTATACATGTTTTATGAATAGCTTATAATACTTAAAATTTATACAAAATGTCATTATATGTGTCCCCAAAGGTCAAAGGTCAATGTCGATCAATATCGCATACATTAAGATATGCATATGCATAACAGTTTGAAGTTTATATCAAAAGTCATTAAAATGGACACCAAAGGTCACAAGTCAGATTCTTCATAAATATGGACGTATACAGGTCATATGCATGTCTTATATAGTTAAAAGTTACACCAAAGGTCATAGGTCAATTGTTTTATCAATGACGATCAATATCGTTTTCGTGCTATGTGAATATCTTATAGCCGTGATAAGTTTTACCAAAGTTTATTAAATGGGTTACCAAAGGTCAAAGGTCAAATTATTAATCAATGTCAACCAATAATTTATACATTTCATATGCATATCATATTACAGTTTGAATATATACCAAAGGTCATTATATGGGTCACCAAAGGTCACAGGTCAAATTCTTAATTATTGTGGACCAATATCGTATAGATTTCATATGCATATCTTATAACGGTGACACGTTATACCAAAGGTCATTATCTGGGTCACCAAAGTTCAAAGGTTAAATTGTTTATCAATGTCGATCAATATCGTGTACATGTTATATGCATATCTTATAACAGTGATGAGTTAAAGCAAAGGTCATTATATGGGTCGCCAAGGGTCAAAGGTCAAACTATTAATCAATGTCGATCAATATCGCATTTATTTTACATTATATCAAATTACAGTTTGAAGATATACCAATGTTCATCATATGGTTCACCAAAGGTCACAGGTCAAATTAAAAACCAATGTCGATCAATATCGTGTACATATCATATGCATATCTGATAACAATGATGAGTTATACCAAAGGTCATTATATGGGTCACCAAATCACAGGTCAAACTGTTAATCAATATCAATCAATATCGTGTACGTGTCATATCAATATCTTATCATAGTGATAAGTTGTACCAAAGGTCATAAAATGGGTTACCAAAGGTCAAAGGTCAAATTGTTTATCAATGTTGATCAATATAGTTTACATTATATATGTATATCGCATTGCAATTTGAAGATATACCAAAGGTCATTATATGGGTCACCAAAGATCGAATTGTTAATCAATATCGATCAATATTTCATGCTTGTTAAATTGTATACAGACTTGTATCCTATAACAGTGCTGTTATTCAGAGTAACATATATGTGGCTCACTTTTCAACGGGTTCCGTTTTCAACAGGCTACACGTGGAAAAGAGAGACCTGATGGGGTCCATTTTCAACAGGAGAGTCAGTTTTCCAAGGCATCCCGGTTCCATTTTCAACGTTGAAACTGGAACCGGGTTCCATTTTCCACGGGGGTCCATTTTCAACGTTACGTCGGACGTCCATGGGTTATTCCAAGGTGAAATAATGTCACCATTATTGTTCTCCATGTATGTCAACGACTGTGAAATGAATTTCCTAACAGAAGGATGTCCATCTATTGAGTTATATACTATTAACTTGTTTTTAATTATGTTTGCTGATGATATGGTTTTAATGGCAGAAACTCCCTCGGAGTAGTATAGGTGTCCTTTTAACCCCAACCGGGTCTCTTTAACCCCAACTTGGCCTACTTTAACCCAACACCTGCGTGACCTACATACGTCATTTCCCCTCACGTGACACCTGTGCGATCTTGAAACTTTAACCCCATGACGTCATTGACCCCCTCACGTAACACCTGCATGACCTAATTAACCTTATGAAACCTTAAACCCCAATTTGAGCGCGTCATTTCCCCTCTCACCTGAACACCTGTGTGATCATGAAACTTTAACCCCAGACCCCACGACGCCATTGACCCATCACGTAACACCTGCATGACCTAATTAACCTTATGAAACTTTAAACCCAACTACATTTGAGCGCGTCATTTCCCCTCTCACCTGAACACCTGTAATGCCACTCGGACATGATTGAAATGTTCGCGTACAAGATAAACTGTTAAAATATGTTAATTAAGTTGTCGGTTTGAAAGGTAAAGAAAGAAAATTTTATTGATTGAAACATACGATCCCTTTTATCAACTCAAGGAAGATATTTGTAAACATTCCTAATAAATTATTTTACATCATGAATTAATAATAATCCAATTTATAGAATATATTACTTTTACGTTCATCTATCTAAAACGTTACTTTTAATATGCGTTACCGTACGCCTGTCAGGGACTTGATTTACATAATTGGATGCCGCGGCTAGGTCACACAAAGGAGTCTTGCGGCACACCACCATAGCTAAAAAGGTATCACTTACCACATTAAAACATTAGTCGGCAAGCTATATTTATTTTACAACCTATTAACAACATCTATTCAAGTATTATAATGCGCATATTTCAACTTAAAATTCTTCTGACAAATTGATAACTAAAATGTTTATATCTACAAATTCAAAATGATTTTTCGACACAACAGTATTAACTTGACGATCCGGTATTGTAGTAAGTGAAGAAAAATAACAATACTTTAATTAATGAACCCAATGTTTAGAGAGTTTGTTAAAGAAAATCAAATAACTTATGTATATTGCTAGGTGTAACATGTGTGCTTAAGTCATCGGTGATGAAGTAAATATGCGTTGTCCTAACAATAGGTATCATGTACGCCCATCTCTATCGCAAAGTTAATGAGGCGTAACGCTATCACTATCTGTCGGCATAGTAAATTCTATACATTCATAAAACTGCTCAGCTACCTCAAGCTAATTTAATTCTCAGTAAAAACATGAAAGGGGTCCAAATTGGGATAATAATTGCCCCACGACAACCGACAAAATAGAATATGTTACTCTTGTCAACCCATCCAAAATATGCCGGGAAAAAAAGTAAAAGAAAATTATTTAATAGAGAAGAGAGAAAGAAGTATAAGAAAGTCTATACAAAGCGTGTCCTATTACCAGATATGGATACTGTACCTTACGGATTTTAGCTTCATTAATAAAAATGTGTGAACTTGAAATTTTTCTCGTTGTTTTTAGTGTAGTGTGCAAAGATAGTGTTCAACAAACGACAAAGAATGCAAGGATTAAATCGATAAAATTTATTCAATAAGGAATCCATTTAAATTTCTCTTTTAAACCGGGCGGCCCGTTTTTCAGTTTCCCTGACACGACCATATTTCCGGATCCATTCTGTGATTTTTTTACAATAAATCCAACGGGTGTGTGTATGTCTTTCAGCACTTGGTAAAACTTTTTCTGTCCAATGAGTTCCTTTGACGAATGACTGGACACTGCATCTTTGATCAGGTCGACAATGTTAGGTCCAGTAATGACATCTCCACGTACAATCAGCTCACCATTCATGTTCCAGTTTAACTCTTTTCCTCGGTGTTGCTTTAGGAAATTCAAAAGCCCCCAGGTTTTACGTAATCGGTTTTTAGGGACAATGTATTCCAAGGTAGACTCCATTCCACCTGTATCAGTGTTTTGACTGTTATCATCGGTTTCGTATACAGCGTTCTTTTCTCCGATTTCGTTTGTAGGGTTCTTGATGAGAGATTCGTACTTTAACTTGGGGATCAGTATCAATTCTTTAGCCATCGTTATTGATTAAAGGCAAGGCAGGTTTTATGAGGAGTGGTAGTAGAGCAATATGTCTCAATAAAGCTGTTTTCTTTCTAGTCCGACTGACTTGACGACTAGTAAGAGACCTAATGACTAATTTGTATCGCTTCAACTTCTTTATATAAGCACCACTGACTGGGATATTGCTTTGCAAAATATTTTTAGCTATCAAGGCCAATATATCAAGTTGTGAGTCGGTCATGTATTGTACGACCCCCTTTCTTTGCTTAGTGTTAGCGATATACAAAAAGTTCAGGAAACCCGAATGCTGTGTTACACGTCCACTCATCTTGACAAGACTGACCTTCACCAGATATCGACGGCCTTTTATACCTTTGGGATATACACAGTACAGTCTTCGTTGGGAAAGATGTTGGTACGTAGCTGATATTTTTTATCCGTATGAGGGCAGAGGTCAATCAAAAGATAACCGTAAGGTTTACTGGTCGCTTTCTCGTATGCGTCTTTGAAATAAGAGGACTGACCAGGAAGTATCTGAGAACCAAAGGTCAACACCTGTCTCGCATCTCGATAGTTACGGAATAACACGATGTTCATGCAATTCAAAGATATAGATCGCGCATATTTCCCTGGAGGATAGAGGTTTTGTGTCAGGTAAACACACGTAATGTTTTGATGATGTGACGTCACAGTGAATAACTGAACGCATTCTTCTGACTGGGTAATTTTGAACATCAAGTCGTCCAACACGAGCATCATGTGTCCCACTCCATCAGAGTAATCTTCGATCTGGTCTTTATCGGGTAAACCTTGATGCAAGATGACTCCATTGTTTTTCATATCGTCGAATATGGGTTGATATTCCATGTAAGCATTAACGATCCTGTCTGGTGGCGTTGTAAACATACCCTTTGCATTGTCTATCAGTCGTTTGGTGAAATACGTCTTACCACTTTGTGTGGCACCGCTGATGAGGATAGACGTAGGAGAGGTAAAGGGGAGTAAACTCTCTGTCTCCCACCACGAGGATACGGCAGTATTTGTGATTTGTTTCTCTGGATGTATTGACTTTATGTGACGAGTTAATGAGTCTACTCTCGAAAACGACATGGGGCAAAGCGAGCACATACATGTCTTATCGGGACTATGTTTCGATTCCATGTGCCTGTTATAGTTGAATGTTTTATCGAATTGTATATCACACAAAGTACAATGCTGAGACATGTTTCTACATCCGATGCAAAATTCACAATGAACACGTAACTTTAAACGACCATTTATGTAGGGTAATGATGCAGTGTGGAGCCGTGTGGAGCCGTGTGGAACCGTGTGGAGCCAGTGTGGAGCCGTGTGGAGCCAGTCTGGAGCCGTGTGGAGCCGTGTGGAGCCAGTGTGGAGCTGTGTGGAGCCAGTCTGGAGCCGTGTGGAGCCGTGTGGAGCCAGTGTGGAGCCATGTGGAGCCATGTGGAGCCAGTGTGGAGCCAGTGTGGAGCCGTGTGGAGCCAGTGTGGAGCCGTGTGGAGCCGTGTGGAGCCGTGTGGAGCCAGTGTGGAGCTGTGTGGAGCCAGTGTGGAGCCGTGTGGAGCCAGTGTGGAGCCAGTGTGGAGCCGTGTGGAGCCAGTATTGTGCAGGATGTTTATATTGGGGGTAATATAGTCAATACAAAATAACAACGCATCATATACAATTTTATTTTTATTCAAAGTATTGATATACATATTCAAAAACATTAGAGTCATTGCCTCGCTTGTCATTTGTAAAGTGCTGTACAATATCTTTCATAGACAAATTATGACATTTCATTAGTAAATAATAGAGAACATAATATCCGCACACTTGAGAATTGTTCTGCTGTAATGTGACATTATTCCAAATATACGAATGAGTGTTACGTTGTATAAAGTTTATGAACTGTTCGTTGTAATGATCTGGAGCATGTCCGAAACTGTCAAAGAATTCTGCATTTTCAGCATCTCGGAAATAAATTGCAACCCAGTGCTGGCCCGGTTTTGATGACGGATCCGTATTTACGATGTATGCGCAGGGAAACAACGATACGTGGACAGGGAGTGTGTTCATAGCATGTATCCCCTTCACAATGTCTTTCAAACAGGTACCTTTTACCATAGTTGATAATACCTCCGTGTTCATAGTCTTGCGTAATTGACCTCTCTGGATTCGGTTATTTCGATGAGCGCAGGGAATGTTGCGAAAGCCACGCAATTCAAATTTTCGACAGTGTTTGTTTCGAATTTAACTTCCAATCTGATGTTGCCTTGATGCACCAGGTTTATATACTCCCCTCCAAGGTCGGAGGGTGCGAGATCGAAGGCGTACAATGGCATGTCCCATAGTAAAAGTATCTCTGTTGATCATCAGACCTTCATTTTGGTTCCATTTTCCGGCCACATCAAATAAGCTGCAGAAGGGGGTCACGTTATTCCTGTTATCTCCTATATCCATTTTCATGGGGCGAGCAGGCATGCTTTCTCCGTTGACGTAAAGGGTCACTTCTTGTGCCAAATTGACGAAATTGAAAGGGTTTTTGGTATAATCACCATTCACGGCAGCCTGTTTGACAAATGCGAATACGGCTTTCGTCGGCATGTTATTAGCCCATACGTTCTGCCATATAAAGGAGCCGGCGCCAGATCCGACAGTATTCATCTTGACCTCCGTTCTGACCAATGGGTATTTGGCAGTGGTGTCTTTTAATAACTTGGCATGATTCACCAAAACACCGCTGTCCACTTTGATCATACATGCCTTAAAAGCCACGTCCAATATCTCCAACTTGTAACTGGGATCCGTTTCATCACTCATCAGAAAAAAAGGAGCTTTATTTCTAAATAGCTTTAACTGTAAGTCGACACCATTAAGAAGATACTTGTCGATTCCGAAGATATCTTCGTATAAAGGCCCTTCCATATCGAAAACCTTACTTTCCTTGGTGTAACTATACCTCTTCTTTAACCCCGCGTTCGTTCCAGATACGATGGGTTTGGCATCGTCCATGTCGTAATCGTCCAAGTAAAACATTTGGGAGGTGAGTTGTGATTTTGTGGCATCAGTTCCACTAGACAATATGGTTTTCAGGTAAGCCTTCCAAGGGTAGTTGTTGGTGTTGAGGGATACCAATTTACCATTCATGTAAATATCGATCTGTGACCACATACTCTGTAATAATAAATTGATGATACCCGTTTTCTCGTTCTCGGCTAAAACAGAGTCGTCGGCTTTTTTGACCCGGCATTTGACATACAACCTAGACTTGTGTAAGTCAATATACCTGTCACCGGATCCGGGTACGTATATTTCTATAGGTGCGTCGGAAATATTGAAAGAAGACATAGGTCGACATTCCGAAAAGTAGACTTTTTCTATCGCTACCTGATTGGGTGGGACGGTAAAGATAGACAGAGCGGCCGGTAATCCAATATGGTTAACGTTGTCACTGAGAAAAGACATTATTCAGGAGAGTGCGTCTATCGGTTCTTCTTTCCTTTTTTTGCTAGATGATGTTGTTCCTTTGCCTTTCCTTTTCAGACTGGTGGTCGTCTTGGACATTGTCTTATTTATAGGTACGTGAGGTATGTTATGTTTGGCGGCTTTTTAACATCTTCTTTGGCTCTTTCCAGCACAGCATCCATGGGTGTGCTCCGTTTTCCTAACTTAGTACCACTGTTTGATTGGTAAATGGCAGGAATCATGTACGGTTTGTTAGTGTACATACCAGCGAAACCACCACCCGTTTGACGTCCTCTATACTGACCTGGGTGTACCTTCCCTTCTTTTAAGTCTTTAAAAAACTGTTCCCAAACCTTGGGGTCAGACACGTACGGAGATCCAATCATGATTGATAAAAATGACGTTTTCTCAAAACCAGCGTCACCGACAGAGTTCCTTCATCAAATGACACCGGTTTGTTTTTAGTGTCCTTTATATAGACATGGACGTCTTGAAACTGACCGAGCCTAACGGGGACCTCGTACGGGTAAGGGAATATGATATTTCCCGCATTTTTAATGTAAACCGATCTCAGTAGGGGTAATTCCGCGTCTCCTACCATAGTTTCGTCACAAAGATTACAACAAATCATATATTCTTTGGACAACGAGGGTTTCTTCTTTCCACGATGAAATGTTAATTCCATAAGAGAGATCGTCCAGTGTCCATCTAATGTCAATGGTCTCGAAAGGTGTATTCGAAAATCCCCTGCATTGTTATTCGGGTATAACTTAAGACTATCCGAAGACCTCAGTACCATTCGCGTTCCCATGTTTCTGTGGCAAACCGTTGAATACTCCATCGTATTTATACCATGTCTTGTTCTGGAATCCAGGAATTGAACTTTGATGGCCAACCCAACCATTTCACGTACACTTCTGTCGTACCAGATCTTTTTCTTTTCCTCAATACTTTTTCCACACGATATTTATTCTCGGCATCGGCATTCACCTTTTGCATTTCTTTTTCATAAAAGGTTCCAGATATCTCATCGTTTGCAAAATCTTTTAATTTATAAACAGGTATACCTTGTCTCAAGTATCTCCGATCTACGATAAATAGTTCGTCGGTCCATTTTTGTTGATAGTCTCTCTGAAACGTTCGTTTGATGTGTGAGATTCTGACTTTATCACCTATCTTAAATTTATACGGATTTTTGTTCTTTTGGCTTGATATGCGTTTTACGTCTTTTTTACGCACCAAATATTTCAGATATCGTATTTCGTCTTGGTTTGATTTGCTCACGCTAGAGGGAGACAATCCACTCAGTGACCTATGTGGTCTGTTGTTGTAATTTGAAACTAGATCCTGGAGTATATCGATGTATCTATACGTTTGCTTTGACGTAAAATATCTGTACATCAAATTTTTAAGTGTTCTTATTACCCGTTCGGCGTAATTAGCCTGGGTGGAATTCTGGGTACAATGTACCCGTATGCTTTCTCCTTCCAGGTATTTCCTGACATGCGCATTACGGAACTCTGCTCCCTTGTCAAAACGAACTGTACTTGCTTTTCTTCCTTTTATAAATATAGATTTTAGTGCGTTGACGACGGTTTTACCCAATTTGTTTTTCAATGGTACTACCCATAGAAACTTTGAGAAAACATCAATTAGTATTAAAAGGTATTTAATACCGTCATTGAACGATGTCAAATTTTGAACGTCTGCCAAGTCTCCGTCAAATAACGAGTCGATTCCTTCTACTACTACTCGATTCTTCTTAAATTTTGTGATCAAGTCTTTCTGTAAACTGTAAGCGTCTTGATCTTGAAGCCATTGAGTTATCCTGCGTATGCCGATTTTAACCTTTCCTTCTTTACGTACAACTTGATACAATTTTTTGGGTCCAGCGAAAGATCCCGGATGTTTTGTATCGTACCAGATCCTATTGAGATAGTCCTCCCAGTTAGGCATTCTCACATCTTGTGAGCGGCTACATTATGTTGTTTCCTTTTATATATAATAACAAACACTTAGATTACAATATATATATATATTATTATTTACAAACAATATACACTCATTTTGCTTTTCTAATGGACACGTTGATGTTGGTAATTATTCGCTGTAAATAATTCCACTGTCTGGTGTTTAAGCCAATACCACGAATGGTGGCTTTTCCGTTGATGAATTGTCTCAAGTCAACGAGTACACGTCCTTGGTATCGACACACGGAAGCAAAGTAGCCGTCGGGTAATGGATACTGTTTCAAGCTGCTACACAGTGTTGTATTCAGGTTTGGTAATGCTTCAGAATTCGTAGCATTTGTCACGATCTTGATGCAGTCCGATGTCTCTTTACTTTTTGCTGCCATATTTTCTGTTACAGCCAGAGATGTCGTAGTCAATATAATCAAGGCAAGTACTCCAACACATTTCACGATACGGACGTGAAGACGGTACCTTTCGTACACGGAATTTAAACTGGACATCATACTTTCGTTCATATCTGGTACGAAGACACTGTCGAATGAATTCGTCCTGGAGATCATTGTTCCTTAATCAGTTTCCACAGAATGATGTTTTTTTGCGTGCAAGACCCTTTTATATACAGTTCACATATCCCAGCACGTATGATTCGGGTGACATTTGTCGTTTGTTGAACACTATCTTTGCACACTACACTAAAAACAACGAGAAAAATTTCAAGTTCACACATTTTTATTAATGAAGCTAAAATCCGTAAGGTACAGTATCCATATCTGGTAATAGGACACGCTTTGTATAGACTTTCTTATACTTCTTTCTCTCTTCTCTATTAAATAATTTTCTTTTACTTTTTTCACGGCATATTTTGGATGGGTTGACGAGAGTAACAGAGTCTATTTTGTCGGTTGTCGTGGGGCAATTATTATCCCAATTTGGACCCCTTTCTTGTTTTGACTGAGATGTAAATTAGCTTGAGGTAGCTGAGCAGTTTTATGAATGTATAGAATTTACTATGCCGACAGATAGTGATAGCGTTACGCCTCATTAACTTTGCGATAGAGATGGGCGTACATGAGACCTATTGTTAGGACAACGTATATTTACTTCATCACCGATGACTTAAGCACACATGTTACACCTAGCAATATACATAAGTTATTTGATTTTCTTTAACAAACTCTCTAAACATTGGGTTCATTAATTAAAGTATTGTTATTTTTCTTCAATTACTACAATACCGGATCGTCAAGTTAATACTGTTGTGTCGAAAAATCATTTTGAATTTGTAGATATAAACATTTTAGTTATCAATTTGTTAGAAGAATTTTAAGTTGAAATATGCGCATTATAATACTTGAATAGATGTTGTTAATAGGTTGTAAAATAAATATAGCTTGCCGACTAATGTTTTAATGTGGTAAGTGATACCTTTTTAGCTATGGTGGTGTGCCGCAAGACTCCTTTGTGTGACCTAGCCGCGGCATCCAATTATGTAAATCAAGTCCCTGACACGCGTACGGTAACGCATATTAAAAGTAACGTTTTAGATAGATGAACGTAAAAGTAATATATTCTATAAATTGGATTATTATCAATTCATGATGTAAAATAATTTATTAGGAATGTTTACAAATATCTTCCTTGAGTTGATAAAAGGGATCGTATGTTTCAATCAATAAAATTTTCTTTCTTCACCTTTCAAACCGACAACTTAATTAACATATTTTAACAGTTTATCTTGTACGCGAACATTTCAATCATGTCCGAGTGGCATTACAGGTGTTCAGGTGAGAGGGGAAATGACGCGCTCAAATGTAGTTGGGTTTAAAGTTTCATAAGGTTAATTAGGTCATGTAGGTGTTACGTGATGGGTCAATGGCGTCATGGGGTCTGGGGTTAAAGTTTCATGATCACACAGGGGTTCAGGTGAGAGGGGAAATGACGCGCTCAAATTGGGGTTTAAGGTTTCATAAGGTTAATTAGGTCATGCAGGTGTTACGTGAGGGGGTCAATGACGTCATGGGGTTAAAGTTTCAAGATCGCACAGGTGTCACGTGAGGGGAAATGACTTATGTAGGTCACGCAGGTGTTGGGTTAAAGTAGGTCAAGTTGGGGTTAAAGAGACCCGGTTGGGGTTAAAAGGACACCTATACTACTCCGAGGGACTGCAAAAAATGTTAGATACTTTACACAAAGAAATGTAACCTTACTGTAAACACTACCAAAACTAAAGTAATGGTTTTCCGAAACGGTGGTAAATCAAGAAAAGAAGAAAAGTGGTTATATGACGGATGTGTATTAGAAACCGTAGATGAATTTAATTATCTGGGGATACAAATGAATTTTAATGGTAAATTTAAGAAAACTCAACAAAAAATTGCTGAACAAGGAAGAAAAGCATTATTTTCAATTTCGGGAGTATCAAAGAAATTTTTTTTAACGTTGAAACCCAACTACATGTTTTTGATACATACGTCGGTAATATATTTAACTATGGGGCTGAAATTTGGGGTTTTCATAAAGCACCGGATATAGAGAAAATCCACTTACAGTTTTTAAAAAGATTACTGGGGGTTAAGAAAAGTACTTCTAATTGTATGATTTACCAAGAATTAGGGAGATTACCTTTTGTAATAGTGAGAAAATTTAGAATTTTTAAATATTGGTAGAAATTAAAACAAACCGATAACTGTGTGTTAAATGCTTGTTATCAAGATATGTTAGAAAACGGGAATGAATGGTTGAATGAAGTAAAAGAAGAACTGTATAGAATGGGTGTTGGGTATATATGGCAAAATGGGGATATTTATACAGCTGATTATATTATGAATATTGTTAAATGTGGACTATGTGAAATATTTATACAAGAATGTAAAGAAAAAATCAATTCATCTTCCAAGTGTTCACTGTACAAGTTTATTAGTGAAAAGTTCTACTTACAGCCATATTTATCAAAACCAATAGGTACTTCTAATTTAAAAGAAATAGCTAGAATTAGATTGTCATCACATAAATTAAATATTGAAATTGGTAGATTTAATAACTTAGAAAGAAATCAAAGAATTTGTTCCTATTGTAACAGTGGAGACATTGAAGATGAATTTCATTTTATTATTAAATGTGAATTTCATTTAGACCTAAGAAAACGTTTTATTAAGAAATATTATTATAATAAACCTAGTATGTACAAATTTATTCAACTTCTAGAAACAGTTAACAAAAAAGATCTTTCAAATTTAGCAAAATATATTAAATACAGTAATAAACAAAGAACAGATTTTTTATTAGTATAAAAAAAATGTCCTTCTACACTCTACCTGTTGTACAATGTATGTGTTAGTCCGGCTGTGTGTGTGTGTGTGTGTGTGTGTGTGGGTGTGTGTGGGTGTGTGTGTGTGTGTGTGTGCGAGTGTGTGGTTTTTGTATTGTATCATTTCTGTACATGTATATATTTCTTGAAGCGATGAGCCGTAAGGCTCAAGGAAATAAAGAACTTGAACTTGAAAAGGTGGACAGACGACGGACGCCACACCACGACATTAGCTCAATCGCAATTCGGGCAGGGGGGCTAAGTAAAACATGGGAGAATTATCTCGTTAACACCCTGACGGATAATCATGAAAGTGTGACACAAGTGGTCAATATATGTAGGTCATGACGATTAATCAGCTAGTATATGTGTACTTTAATTATCCTGTGGCTTGATGATACGTAATTTGAAAAATATACATAGAGACACGTGCCCAATCGCAGGCTAAACTGAGGATAACATCGATCGCCTAGCTGTTGATAGCTAGGACGTTAATCAATACAAAGCCAAATTAAATCAAACCGTACAGTATAGTATGTATTATCATTAACTGAAATAAACGTGTTGTTATGCTTGTATGTTTATGAGCCGTAAGGCTTCAAGTAAAATAAACATGGAAAATTTTACCCTTCCCTAGGCCTCACTATAACTAAACCTACCTTTTCCCTCCGACGTGCCTCTCTGTTAATTCACAATACAAGTCCATAACACACCTACCTTTTCCCGCCGACGTGCCTCTCTGTGAGTCCATAACATCGATAGAGCCTCTGTATGTGTCACTATTCCGAGAACTGTTCCAAGTAGGGCAACGATTATGAGAATCCGCCGATGTCTATATATAGCACATGCAAAACTGTCCGCCATTGTTTACACCCACAAGGGACAATTCATTCAAGCAAGCCTGCAGGTCAAAGTGTGCAGACATTGTTATACGATTATAAGATCCACCTTACAATGTACCGGAAATCAATATAGGGGCAAGGATGGTTTATAAGAAATAAAGTTAAGTTTATTTCCAGATCAGGATTGATTGATCCTCTATACTGGACTCAACATACAATACACTGATATAATAATATAAGGTATGTACAAATCATAATAAATAGTTAGTGTTCAGTTCCATTAAATGCTATTTAAATGTTTATATTGATATATCGGCTCTGTAATTATAAATGATGTCTTGGTTTTCCCAGAATTTATCAAGTCTATTCTTAAAACAGTTTGTGTTAGGGGCAGGTATCACGGTTTCTGAAAGGAAGTACAATTCGATGTAATAATTCAAATTAAGACATTCATGGGTAAAAAGTAATCAAACCTGAGATCCCTTTACCACGCTGTTCGACGTAGGATTGTTGTTACTCAGTGGTCTGGTAGTAGTACACTAGTAGGTATTTAGGCAAGTACTTGAAGTGCTATCTGACACAAGGCCAGTGAAACACTGATATAATTTGTTGCTCGTAGATAGTTAGACCCTATATGGACTGAGACCACAATTAAGTACTTCCGGGTTCAGGCCCCACGAATGAAGTCCCCTCAAAAATGTATGTATTTCAGGAAAACAAATCAAATGCCTCTTTGAACTTGATTTCTGTTGATGAATTTAATGTGGATTTATAGTAGAGATGTCAATCTAGGTTTTGTGATGTAAAATAATAATATTGATCATTTATTATGTGCTCCAGGACACTGTGTGATGAGTCCTACTTTGACCTCTACCCCTGACCCGGATGTATATAATCCACGTTGGTGACACATTTTGACAGCTATCTCCAGAAAATGCCGAACATGCTGGGTTGAAACTTTTATATTTTGCTTCTCAGATGTTGGTCTTGGCCAGGTGAGATGGAAAGTTGCATATGAGATTTTGGGAATTTATTATGAATTTTAATGTTACAATGAAACATATAGCGAAGCTAATTGTGGTCTTAGTCCTAATATGATAGGCCCTGAAATCCATGTTTTTATTTGACAAATCCACATTTTTTGGCCGATTCTCTTAAAATTTGACCTGCTTGTTGACAGTTATATTTGTGATTAGTTAGTAAAGCTATTTTGCAAATTTAACATGAATTTAACTTCAAATTAAATTTTAAAATGATTTTTTATGTTATTTTTTTTTCAATTCAATTATTTTTGTATTGTTTTTTATTTAAATATTTGACATGGTCATGTATTCTATAGGGTCTGATTGTTAGATTTGAAAATCTAAAACATATTTATTTTAATTTTTTTAATTGTTTTGATTAGCTATTGTATCCAGAGACACAACATTCCCGACCACCGCCACGGGGAGGCTCCCTCTTTAGGTAGTCATATATATTTGTATATGTAACTTTTTTGTTGTTGTTACACATTTGTTTTTGAATTTTGAATTCTATGTCTTATTTTCAGGTTTCCCACTGTCTCTTAAACAGTTTGTTTTGGCTTCTCAACATAGATGATCCTGAAGCTGATTGTCTCCCCTGCATTTGCTGGATCTAGCTGTCCTCTCCTGTAGTCAGACTTCCGAGCAGACTTGGACCTCTTGCATGATCTTTGTGCTGTTCTACTAGTAGCGATAGGGTTCTCTTCTTCATTTTAGGTTTATACTTTGCTGTATAGTTCTTCTGAGCTCAGTTGAACCAGCTTATGCTTCACTTCCCTCCACCCCTCTTCTCTGCCTATGGCTAGACAGTATGACAGTAATTGTAAACAAGTGCTGGCTAGTGTGTCTATTGGTGGTCACTCACTGTGGTTGGTCACTGCAAGTCTTTATTGTTGCATTTAGATTATTTCATGTCCTTATGAGACCTGATTAATGCTTTGAAACAGTTATGATATCAGTCTGATAACAAAATTAGAATATTTTAAAGTAAAATTTTAAATTCTTTAAAAATTAAAGTTAAAATTTGAAATTGGGAGCAAACTATATTTAGTTATATGCAGGGAATATCAAAGTTTCTAAACCAGTTTACAGAATTGAAATATCTCAATTATTGAAAAAACTGTTACATTTTATCTATCACATGATATCAGAAATATACATAGTAGCTGTATGTAGAATTGTGTCTTGATTTTCAGTGTCAATAGGGTGTTTTTAGATCTCTGTAATTCCTGTTTTATGTGTCATAGAGTAATTCTGTTTTCACAGCATGATTTCAAATAGCTCAACGTTTATGAAAATAATTATTTTAAGTTTTTGACAAAAAAAGTGTCCTATAATAGGACTGAGACCACAATTAAGTACTTCCGGCTTCAGGCCCCACGAATGAAGTCCCCTCAAAAATGTATGTATTTCAGGAAAACAAATCAAATGCCTCTTTGAACTTGATTTCTGTTGATGAATTTAATGTGGATTTATAGTAGAGATGTCAATCTAGGTTTTGTGATGTAAATAATAATATTGATCATTTATTATGTGCTCCAGGACACTGTGTGATGAGTCCTAATTTGACCTCTACCCCTGACCCGGATGTATATAATCCACGTTGGTGACACATTTTGACAGCTATCTCCAGAAAATGCCGAACATGCTGGGTTGAAACTTTTATATTTTGCTTCTCAGATGTTGGTCTTGGCCAGGTGAGATGGAAAGTTGCATATGAGATTTTGGGAATTTATTATGAATTTTAATGTTACAATGAAACATATAGCGAAGCTAATTGTGGTCTTAGTCCTAATATATAACGTAGCTCTGGACGACTATTCACTGTCCCCATGTACATTGTATGTGTATTACTAGAAGATGAGTCATCCTCGTAACCTCCGAAGGGTCTAGCTTTATGTAGGATAAACTGTGCGGTATGGAACGCTGACAGGGTCAAAATTCGAACTGCTTATTTTGAGCTCTGCCATTCAAGTAGATCATAAATACCATACAAAAACAGTTCAACGCTTATATTTACATTCCTTTTACTTTTTTTTTTTTACTTTTTTAAATGCTATAATTCATATTTAAAATTCATAATTCACGCCTTACCGACAGTCAGCAGATTTGTTTGTTAGTCGTTTTTTGGCAAACAAAATAGTACAAGGAAAATTAAAAAAAAAAATCAATTTTGTTAATCATTTTATTATCAACGTAATGTGCAAATGGCATATTTTTTTGATAAAAAAAATGTAGACAAAATAATTAGTCGTTAAACTTAATTATACACAATGTTTATTGGATATTGTAGTTCCGGTTTGTGTTGTATTAATTCGCTGATAAGTGTAGCGCGTGATGGATGGCATTTAAACGTACATCAATGCCAGAGCTCTCAAACAGACTATATAGTGACAATGCCAGACACATGTAAATAGTTATCCTTATTTGCTATTCTTCATTCCTAATACTTATATTTCAATCCAATTTCTAATTTCTTATTCTTACTTGCTATTCCTAATCCTTGATGCTTATATTTCATTCTAATTTGTAGTTATTCTAAGGTGATGATTGTTGTTATAAACGGTCTCACTAGTTACCGACAAGAGCCGACAAGAGCCGACAAGAAACTAGATTTACCGACAAGAGCCGACAAGAAGTTGGAATTACCGACAAGAAAGAAAATGAGAGATAAAATAGTTTTTATTTATTAAAACAATCTATGATTTGTTGATTTTTTTTATTTAGGAATATTTTTGTGGTCTGATATAATGGTTGTGACAGGTAATATTGAGTCGACAAGAAAAATAGATCTACCGACAAGAGGCTTAAATCACCGACAAGAAAGAAAATAAAAGATAAAACACATTTTATTTATCAAAACTATGTTTGATTTGTTCATTTATTAGTTATTTATTATCTATTTGGATTGTTTTGTTGTCTAATGTAATGTTGGCGACAGTTAATATTGAGCCGACAAGAAAAAAATGATCTACCGACAAGAGGTTATAATTAATCTACCGACAAGCCGACAAGAAAATGAACAATACGATCTTTTTTATTTCTTGATTTATACTAATTTAATATACGTACAATGTAGTAATACATGTATATATCGACAATGATTGCATTACCAGAACATGATTGATACAATTGTTTCTGTATCTTCGTTTCTAATAATTTCACTGCATTGAACGGGAACCGACAAGAAGTTAGAATTACCGACAAGAAGCCGACAAGAAAGAATAGAAAGGTTATTTCTTCGTACAAACTAATTTAATTATATGTACTGGAATATATTGAACAATCAACAATTAAATAATATGTATATATTTAAAAGAAAATTTATTAAATGATATGATAATGGAATAACTTCAATGTTAATTTTGTATTGATTACAATAACTACCCATGATATATTCCAAATTTCGTACTAATTTTAAAAAGGTAAATCACAATATATTTTTATTTTATATAAGTTCGTGTAGATTGATTATTAGAAATTGTTGCAATGAATTAATTCTGACACCAACTACCAGATAATGAAAAATAGTAATTGGCGATGTGGGCCCATATTTAGAAATTATACTATCATACCTTCACCTATGAGCCACGTGCCGACTGACCCTAGGGGACACACGCGTCCACGGGTAACTTGTATACACAAATTTCTGCCAAGAGTAATAATGACCAGCGAAATCTTACACAATGACAACATACACTTAACTGGCTGGCTTCCTATTCAGTGGAAACACATAATACCAGCACCCGAACTGAATATCTTTGAAGAACCGCGACAAAATATTAGACATGACAAAATGTTTATATACATGTTTTTCGTCTGTATGTACAAGAAAGTTTAATACATGGTGCATTATACGGCCATGGGGACTTCGAGTTAAGTCCACCAGTAAAAAAGCCTCCAATGTCACACTGCAAAGATTCCTAAGTCACCGGATGGTAGTCTCACAACCCACAAACTCAATCTTTGGCACGTAAACCTGGGCAAAGAAAACGCACAAAAAATGAAAAACTCTATCGCTTTGAAAAAATAAAACTTTAGTGAGTCTGGTGGGACCCTCAGTGGTGGAATATTTAACTGTTGAGACCAAAAACATTCACCAACAGAATATGTTTAACTTCGAATGCTTTTGTTTGGTGGGACCGTTTGTATATATGTACATATTTGTGAAAATAACGTCTGGTAACATGCATTTATAGTTGACAAAATGCATGGCTAAGAGTTCTACAAAACAAATACATGAAAACAAAAACAAAAAACCACTAAGAAATAAAGAATAATATATACATACTTTGTCTCTTATCGTCATCTTGTCGGTATATGGGATCCGGATAGTCCAATTTAATTACAAGCGTTTGTTTAACACTGATCAGGATTAGGGAGTAATCATTATTTTCTTTGTGTTTCAATATTAATCTTCGCACTGAGCAAACACGTGTAAATACAGATATCTTATATTCAAATAGAGATATCTGTATTTGAAATAGAGATATCTGCATTGCAAAGTAATTGCAGATATCTCTAATTCAATTAAATATATCTCTATTTAAAATAGAGATATCTTTAATTGAATTAGAGATATCTGTATTTGAATTAGAGATATCTGTATTTAAAATGAAGACATCTCTATTTAAACAAAATTAAAGATATCTCTATTTAAAATACGGATATCTTTAATTCAAATAGAGATATCTCTATTTTAACTAAAGATATCTTTAATTGGACAAGAAACGGGGGCCGCGGTGGCCGAGTGGTTAAGGTGTACCGAAACTGTATTACTAGCCCTCCACCACTGGGTTGCGAGTTCGTAACCTACGTGGGGCAGTTGCCAGGTACTGACCGTAGGCCGGTGGTTTTTCTCCGGGTACTCCGGCTTTTCTCCACCTCCAAAACCTGGCACGTCCTTAAATGACCCTGGCTGTTAATAGGACGTTAAACAAAAATAAACCAAACCAAAAAAGTTAGCGATACTGCTTCATCAATTGATACTTGCTTACGATATAACGCTTCTTTCTTTGTTGCAATCTGAATATTCTAACTTCTAAATGTCATTTGATTGTTATTCTTTTTCTGTATAATTAGCATTTAACACTATTTGATTACTGTTTCCGTTTCAACTGCAGTCGGCAAGAAATTGTTGTTGTCAAGACAACATGAATGAGACATGGCACAAAGCCGAAGGAAAGTTACAATACTAAGTTCATTATTATGACAACGGGCGTCGCTGTACAGCAAACAGGTGGGGGTCAAATGAATCCCGAGCCCGTGCTTTAGCTATTTTCGTTTTTTTCCTCAACAGCTGAAATGATTAAAGTGAACAATTCTAGTTGTTATTTTTCAGCTATCCGTGCCAGATAAAAAACTGAAATGAATTTTAGGATCGACGGTTTTTAGTTTTCAGCAGTTCGAATTTTGACCATGTCGGCGTTCCATAGTGCGGTGCCTCATACTGGAAAATGTAGACTAACAAGTTTTGTTTATAACAGGAGTAGGTGATAATATTGTTTTCTATAAACAAACATCCGCAGCGAGAGATGCGACCTCTATATGGAGAATTCAGACCAAAACCTAACAAGTCAAGTTGTATGGCTTGTCAGCTTAACGTAATGAAATACAACATTTGATCAGATAATGAGTGAGTTGTAGAGTAAGAAAATATTACGGGACTTCAGCAATGATGGAAAGCAAGCTACCACAGATCAAATTATCCTCAATAAGTGCCTACGCACAGATCTGAGAGCTTTAATTTGCCTCTTGTAATGAGCAATATGATTGTGATATTAATTCATAAGCTAATATTCAAAATTCAATCATTATATAAATAGTGCCCTTGTCTGAGGGGAATATGGAGGATTGTTTCCCCGAGGGAAAATTATCTTCCCGAGCCGATAGGCGAGGGAAGATAATGTTCTCGAGAATATGGAGGATTGTTTCCCCTCGAGAACATTATCTTCCCTCGCCTATCGGCTCGGGAAGATAATGTTCCCTCGGGGAAACAATCCTCCATATTCCCCTCAGACAAGGGCACTATTTATTTTATTATACCGAATAGAAAAATTTTCTAGTGAAAAAATCTGTTTTATCTGGTACAGTTCTCTTCGTCTATGTATAACTACACTGTTGCGTTTGTAAGAATTGTCTCCCTTCTCAATGTTCGGGATTTTCCGTAAGAAACAATCGTGCGTTTTCGGGCGGAGCGGGGAACATTGCAATATCCCACGGCAATGTTGACTGCTGTTTCTGACACTGCATATTGTTTCAGGTCATGCGATTAGGAATTGACCAATAATAATAATCTTACATAAGGTATAATAATTCTAAACGTTAACCAATAGCATTGCGCCGAAAAATGGCTTGGATTTTAAACAATCAGAAATTATGCAATTGTGAATAATTTGGTGATATCTACACACGTATATGAAATAGAAAATAAAGCCAAATTTGTGCAAAACCATTGTATGTGTTTGGTATTGATAACGACATGAGGGACTATATCAATCCTTCTGGAAATTTCGGCTGTTACGGTATTTGAACGTGATGACGTCAGTGATAGGGGAAGCGGCAAATTCAAACGCGTCTTAAGCTACAGTAAATAAAAAAAATATATATGAATGTAAATATAAGCATTGAACTGTTACCAAATGGTAGTATACAGTCGATATGAATACAATTTGGGTGACAGATAAATATTTCATGTCGCCCTAACGGGCGACATTCTATTTATCTGTCACCCAAATTGTATTCATATCGACTGTATACTACCATTTGGTAACAGTTCAATGCTTAAATGAGATTCAGTAGATAAACATTGAAGTCTCATGTATATGTTACATTTTAATATGACGAGTTCGATCGGAGAAATAACTTTAAAAAATATTCGTGTAAATGCACATTTTCCACAACCTATGGTAACGTAGAAATAACGTATTTTTTATTGACGATCTTGTATTTTAATAAACTTCATTAAAGGGGCATACCTTCGTTTGGACATCAGAGACATGCACAATTTTTATTGATGAAATGTACATGTATGTCCGAACGATGGTTTTATGAGTGTTTGTGCCTACATATATTGAAATTAACGCCGACATATACAGAGAAAAGGCGTATCGTATACAGATACCGTATGTCTTTGCGGTAATTAGTGATACTTCGGGTCGAATTAAGAATTTCCAGCACTTAATACTCAAGAACTCTGATTTATCTTGAGAGTAAAACAGCCGTATTAATGTATTTACTACTTTGAAAAAATACATATTTTCCAGGAAGGTTAATTTTGACAACCTAAACTTTATTCAAACGAAGGAATGTCCCTTTAAGTAACTTCCGTTTGCTCCTTTGGAGCGTATCATTAGTCATGATATACGTACGTCTAACGATTTCTCACAATTATATTTTCACCTATATGCATTACACACTGTCACAGTTATCAAACAAGTTTATCTCAAATTGTTATATATATACGCGATACAACATTGTGAATGCCTATTTAATCTATGACATTAACAACGAAAAGGGAAATATATTGCACTGGAAGATTTCAATAGATTTAAAGAATCATCGAGGTAAATACTTAAACAAACAACCAGACAGGCATTTTCGTTTCCTCTTGTTGAAGATGAAAGAATCTTTCATCCCTTTTGGGGGTGAGATAGTGGGATCTCAACCCGAGGAGGCAGATTGTTGTTAAGTTACCAAACACGAGGCTTGCCGAGTGTTTGAGAACTTAACCATCTCCCTCCGAGGGTTGAGATCCCCTATCCCATCCCAAAAAGGGGTGAATGATTATTTTTCTCTTACCCTGTTTTCCAATCGAGGTGTGAAGCAAATCCTAACGTATGTAAACACCACGTGGACGGCGGATGACAGTTAAGATAAGGCTGTAACAAG
>NC_047033.1:7858103-7873429 GCF_902652985.1 Pecten maximus | reverse complement strand
TTCATTTAGGTCTGGCTACGCGCCTGACAGTAAATCCTTCTTACCGGAATGACAGCGGCCACTGATTTAGTCGCTCACAAAAAATGCGTACGATAAGCTCCCGTCATCGGTTTTTAAAATCAGTTTCTCCACGTGTAATATATTTGACGCCATCTTGGTTTTTCTTGCGAACAGCTCGGTGCGTTCGCCATCCTGAACACGTCTGTGGTCAAGCTTGTACACGGACGTATTAACGCACCTCACTCGCGTGATTCTAGACTACACCTGCCATTGTCGGCAATATAGATATTGAGTATATAATATTGTATATATCCGGTCATCTTGCACAACAATATTCTCGCATTGCGCATTTTGATAATATTTTGTGGATTTGTATAAATCACCCATAATTTGCATTTTACAACTTTGTTGGGGGTTGAGACCCCGCCAAGCGCTATAGAGTATTCAGTAGTGAGGGGCCACGGTAGCATAGTCGGTTGTGGCGCCGGCCAAGTAATTTCAGATGAAGGTCCGGGGTGCATGGTTGGAAGTTCCCTATATACCCGTGTCGGTTTGTGTTTCGCTGAAAGCTGAGAAACGGGCGGGTCTGTGCTGTCATGGTGTTATCCTCTGGAAGGACACTTCGCCCTTTTATCATTGAATGACATGCGATAGGCCTCTCATAATTTGTTCACAAACTACTACAAGAAGACCACTTCGCCCTTTTATCACTGAATGACATGCGATAGGCCTCTCATAATTTGTTCACAACCTACTACAAGAAGACCACTTCGCCCTTTTATCACTGAATGACATGCGATAGGCCTCTCATAGTTTGTTCACAAACTACTACAAGGAGACCTCCCGTCTCAAAATGACACTGACAGGGCACGGTGCGATACACCAAGCAATCAAACAAACAAACAAAGTATTCATTAACGAACGTGAACATTTATCTCAACAAGGAATGTAGTTATTTATAATACTGTGACGGTCAAGTGGTCAGGACTCTGTATCCTGACTCAGCTTGAAAATAACCTGTGGTAGCGTGGCTACCGCCACAATAGTATTTTTGGTGGCAGCGTTGACTGTTATTCTAGTTGGTTGTATTAAAATTAGCAGTAGTGATGTGGATCCATTTCTTGGTATTTATTGTTTCAGTATGTTGATTATAGTAGATTATGGTGTTCTTAGTGCATTTAGAGGATTTGTGCATGAGGTCAATTTTTTTTTCTTTGGTGGTTCTTGCTATGGTTATAAGGCCTAGCATATTGGAACACATTTTTTATCGTGCTTGAATAGGATTTTTGTTTTTGTGTGGGATGTATATTCCGGATGGATAGAGGATAATCTTGTAAGATACCTGTGGTATATTGTAGACATATGGTTTTTGTTTGGGTTGGTGATGTCGTATTCCACCTTTCTGGGTGATGATTTTTTTTGTATACATTCACATGAGGTGAAGGTGATAAGTACATGATTCTTTATGAATAGAGTTGGTTATTCTAGTAGAATGTTTTGTAGAGACCGGGGCCACAAAATTATTGCTATGAAACCCAACTACCTAATTGTTTTTGTGATCAGTCTAATTGGGCTGTGGTGATGGTGTGAACAGAATTGTAGAAGTATACAATTATATTATTAGTTAAAACTTGTGAAGTAATGTAACTGATGGCCACAGTTATTACTTTTACTATGAGGATAAGCAGAGATTAGTAGACTGCTGGAGTAAATAGTGCAAGGGTTTAGACTATAATGGATTCTCTGTTACACCTGGTTTAGTAATAAGTTAATATTGAAGTTATGTACGAATCCGAGGAATACCTTGATGCTGCTGAAGAGGACAGTATTGAACTGTTTGTTTAATATTTGTATAGATACCAGACATTGATCAACTGTACCAGCCAATTGATGACAGAATTGTGACAACCAACAGTGAATTTGTCATATAATTACATTGTTGATACATGGATCTGAAGTAATACCTACAAAATAGAAGTAGATTATTTATCGCAGACGGGATACACTAAAAGATGATATTTCCACAAACTGGTGTATTATACAGTTAAGTGGTGTTGTTGTTTCCTCAAATCAACATAAGCACGTGTTGTTTAAGAGGGGTAATATATTTGCACAAAACTAGTGTGTTTCACTAGTTAAGTGGGCTTTATCCTCAATTTAGTATTGGCACGTACTGTTAAAGAGGGGTATCATATTTCCATAACGCTGGTGTGTTTCACTAGTAAGTGGGGTAAAAGGGATAAACTGAGTTTTCAGATATCCTTAAAAAAAAAAAATTCCACTGAATTGACAGTTTGCAACATATAACTGAAACAAATGTCATTCAAGATGCCTGGTGTAAGAACAAGACAATCCAAAAGAGAACTTGATACAATTTACTCAGATGATGAAGATGTTAATGACGTCACTGTAGTAGCTGATAACCAACCAGGGACATCACAGAATGCTTCTGCATGCAATCCAGTGCTGACCATGGGACATCACAGGGATGAACAGGGTCCGATGTTTGCTGATAATGCCTTAGACCGAACCATGAACAAGTTTGCAGAGAACATGATCGCCATGCAGTCTACTTTTAAAAATAGTTTGACAACTATTAACACTGCAGTATCCAGTATGAATGAAACCTTGAGGACTGTTGTGAATAAATTGGTACCACCACCAGTTCAGAATCCCAGGGTAGATAATAGAGAGACAAGTTCACAGAGGATTTTCATAGGTTCTAACCTTCATTCTGTTGATGAGCCTTCTTCATCTAGTTCAGAGGAAGAGGAGGGGGGAAATAGTCGTTCCAGGGTATCCACTGTCACTGATTCAGACAGTAACCTACACAGCGGAGATGTCTATGCCTCGAGACCACGCAGAAAGAACAACAGCACTAATTACCACCGTTTACAGATAAGGAAACCTGGAAAACATGGTTTAGCAGGTTTGAGACGGTAGCTGACAGATGTAGATGGAGTAATGAAGAACGTCTAGATCAACTTTTACCTAGATTACAGGGGAAAGCCGAAGACTTTGTTTTTGATCAACACTCGTTCAAGAGCTGAACAACAGATATCGGGTTATTGAATCGTCTAAAACATTTGCAGCCAAGTTTAGTCGAAGGTCTCAGAAACCAGGCCGTGGAAGAATATGCGGCAGAGTTGAAGCGACTATATGACAAAGCACACAAGAGAAGAGATACACATACAAGGAATGAAGATCTGCTTAGAAAATTCTTTGGTGGGTTCTATCACGAGAAGGCAAGCTTTGAAGTGCAATTCCATAAAGATCCAGCAAACATTGATGAAGCTGTTTTCCAGATTGTTAACTACAGTCGAACCTGTCTATAAAGGACACCTAAGGGACAAGACAAAAGTGTCCTTTATAGAGAGGTGTCCTTTATATAGAGGTTCAACGAGTTATGTCCCTTATAAACGAAGAAACAAACCAAAGTCTGTTTATAGTACACTTTATGTCTCCTGATTTATTATATTTAAACACTTAAACAAATGAATAAAAGACAGAAAATTAAAGATAAATGCTTAATTTTCAATCATTCATCTGACACAAAAATTGAAGTTGATATTTCTAATAATTTATATTAAGCCTATAGTTTCAAAACAAATCTTCACAATATCATACTATACTGACTATCTATTCAGACAAATACTCAACATAGTCAAAAGTGTAAAGGTAATTCTTATCAGTGTAAAACAATTTTTGTTAATCCTCAATATTTTGGAAAATAAATATGTTTGAAATATCTTTTCTATTACAACATTAACTCTTTATAAATGAAAGTGCATTTTCCTCTGATGATTATAATCCCTAAGCATTTATTTTGAGACATATTTTCTGAAATCCATGTAGGGATTTAATTTAATAAATACCGTTTTCTGGTTCAGTCAATTAGACAGTATAGTGTATACAAAGACACTCGGAACTCTTCAGCTGTTCTTAATATGTTACGTAGTCATATTCAGAGGAGTTCCGAGTGTGAGAAAATGGCGGCTGACAACCATGTGCCTGCCTTGTCAGATTTGCATACGGTTGATTTTGTAAGTGAAACAATTATGACAGACATCACTATTGCTTTGTCCCTCTTTTGTTGGTCTTGATAATGATTTAATTACCCCCTGGCCATTCTTGTTGTCTAGGCTATGGTTGAATGGCTATAAGCTTCGCTGTCACCGGTGGGGTTGAGTAAACAAACACCTCTGCCGATGGCGATCGGTCACTCTCTTGTAATTACTGCCCATTGTTACAGCAACTTACAGGTAACAGGACAATTAGTGACTCAAATGAAGTGGCTTCCTAAGTTAGCATTGCTGCCAGGGGAGTTGAGTAATTAAGGCTTTGCTTGTTATTTAGAAATGTTTTACACACAAATATCAACACGGCTATGGTTTCACGTGTCCGTTATACAGATTTTTTAACAACTTTACGGACAAAAATAAGTGTCCGCTGTCCGCATTAGGAAGGTGTCCGCTATATACATGATATTTATATAGTGATTTTCATTGGGGATTCCTGGAAATGTCCGTTATGGACAGGTGTCCGCTATATAAGGGTGTCCGCTATTACAAGTTTGACTGTACATTGAAACAAAGAGGGCGCCTAACCGTGACATGACTGATAATCAGAAGAATCCAAGAAAGACGAGGAAAGTTAAGACCATGCATTTCTCAGAGTCTTCTAGTGATGATGAGTGGGAAGATTTGGTTAAGACGAAGAACGGTAACTCTGTTAGAGCTGTGGACACTGCAAAGAATGGGAAGAATAAACCAAAGCAAGAAGTTAAAAAGGATTCCAGTAAACCTCAGAAATCTGATAACCAGACGAACAACACACAGAACCAGAAGAACACTGAAGTGCAAGAGTTGACAGATCTTATAGAGAAAGCATGTGAAGAGTTTAAAAATAGAATAACCAAGAAGACAGCGGGTAGATGTTACTCATGTGGTGGACCCGGACATTTTGCCAGAGATTGCCCTATGCGAGAGTCAACCCAATTTAACCAGTACGGTCAAGGACAAGGTGGTTATGGACAACCTTGGCACCCGAGGAGTAATGACAACCCTGGATCCTTTCACAGACAACCAAAATATCCTAGGTATGGACAACATCCTGGTAGCAAACAGAACTCATCAGCTGAACTTGAAGATAGGAATAGGAACAGGCCAAGCCCAGCTCATTTAAACTACTAGCGGCTATTTCTAATGACCGGAGAGAGGCCGAAAACCACATGAACTATGGTAATAAAAATCATCATTTAACAGAAGATCAGAAAGAACCTGACAGATTCACCATACGCAGACGAGTTCCTCAGGCAGATGGCTTACATATCAAGGGGACAGTAGTGGGAGTCAAGACGGTATTTACCACCGATACCGGGGCAACAAAGACTTTGATATCAGATCGTATATATTACAGAATTCCTGAGGAGAAGCGACCAATATTGAAACCTGCCATAAAATTGAGGACAGCAAATGACTCACGATTAGTGGAGCTCGGTATAGCAGAATTTGAAATAGAATTGGACTCGTTGAAGTTGAAGAAAGAAGTCATTGTAGCTGAAATATCAGATGATTGTCTGTTGGGCATGGACGTCTTACAGAACAGTGCTATGGGTCTGGCAGACATACTTCTCACCAAGGGAGTTATTCATCTAGGTGGAGCTACCATCCAATGTTATCAAGTTGGAACATGTGAGGGAATCAGAAAAGTACAATCAGCTGACCATTACCGGGTACCAGGACACTCTGAAGCAATCATAGATGTATTTGTTGGCCAAAGTGAAGTTGGAGTAGCTGGTGGCTACCTCATAATAGAACCTTCAGAAAATTCCTCTGGGGAGTACTCTCTGGCCATGGCTCCAAGTTTTGTTGATATTAGCGAAACAGTCACACTGAAAGTTAGGGTCATGAATCCTTATCCTACTGAGGCTTCAATTAATCAAGATGCAGTGATAGGCCGATGTTTTTGAAGATTTTACCACTTTAGTAGAAGCAGGAGATACCGAAAAATTACATAACTTTCAGGCAATTAAGAGAATCCGTCAATGTACAGAAAATACTATGGACAATACTGAGACAGCCTTTGATGAAGTTGATGTTACAGATATTCCAGACCATTTAAAAGATTTGTACAAGCGAACCTGTCCAGACTTGACACCTACACAACGTGCAGCGGTATCATCGATGCTGGCCAAGTCTAGGGATATATTTTCTCAGAATGATACAGACCTAGGACGAGCACGGATTGCAGAACATAGTATAAACACTGGGAATTCTAGGCCTATCAAACAGAGACCTCGTAAAGTACCTATATCTTATGCAGGGGAAGAGAAGAAAGCAATTGAACAAATGGAGAAGCAGAAAGTTATCCGGAAGTCTTCATCTCCCTGGGCGTCGCCTATTGTATTGATAAAGAAGAATGGGAAGATCCGTCCATGTGTAGACAACCGGAAGGTGAATGATGTAACGGAGAAAGATGCGTTTCCCTTACCAAGGATACAAGATTGCATAGATTCTGTTGCTGGGTCAAAATATTTTTTCAACCTTCGACCTGACATCTGGCTATCATCAAATACCAGTAAAAGAAGAAGATATTCCTTAAACAGCATTTGTTACAAAGTATGGACTATATGAATTCCAAACTATGCCATTTGGCCTTTGTAATGCCCCCGCCACATTTCAAAGATTGATGGAGTTAGCCTTGAGTGGACTTCAATGGTTGACTTGTTTAATATATCTAGATGATATCATCGTATTTGGAACTACCTTCGAAGAGCACATGAACCGAGTGGAGGAAGTTTTACAGAGAATCAGAGAAGCCGGATTGAAATTGAAACCGGAAAAATGTCAAATACTGCAGACAGAAGTTACCTTTTTAGGACACGTAGTGGCTGCTGAGGTTACCCGTTGTGACACCAAACCCTGACAATGTGATGAAGTTAAGTCAGTGGCCTGTACCTACCAGTATCAAACAAGTTCGACAGTTTTTGGGGATGGCAAGTTATCATAGAAGATTTATCCAGAATTTTTCTGACATAGCTAAACCTATGGTGAATTTAACAAGGAAATATACAACTTTCACTTGGACAGATGAGTGCCAAAGAAGTTTTGAGACCATGAAACAGAAGCTTACCAGTCCAGAGATAATGGCATATCCTAAAGACAAAGGAGAATATACACTTGATACAGATGCCAGTGATTACGGAATAGGAGCTGTTCTTAGTCAAGTTCAAGATGGAGTGTCCAGAGTCATAGCTTATGGTAGTAGAACCCTTAACAAAGCTGAGCGTAACTACTGTGTTACCGACAAAGAACTCTTAGCTGTGAAATGTTTTGTCAATTATTACTGACAGTATCTTTTGGGAAGGAAATTTGTAGTCAGAACAGATCACCAAGCTTTAGTGTGGCTCTATAGCATGAAAGAACCCAAAGATAGAATTGCTAGGTGGTTAGAAATATTGTCTTCCTTCGATTTCTCCATAGAATACAGGCCTGGGCCAAAGCATGGCAATGCTGATGCTATGTCAAAATGCCACAACCCATACGAGTGTGATTGTCCAGACACCGACACTTCTGAATATCTGAAATGTGGACCTTGTACAAAGTGTACCAAACGAGGTAAAGAAATGACGAGTTCATTTGTTAGTCAGATGAACGGAGTTCGGGTAAATCTAAACATACCTGCTATTTGTGGGTGATATACCAATTCGGTAGTATTCTTCCTTTACGGCTATCTTGGTAGGATACCAGAACACAATTGCAATTTTGTGTGTATCTTGTTTTAGATTTAACTGATAGTGCTCCAAGACACACTTGTAATTTTGTGTGCTAAAATAGTACTACAGTAATATATTAAAAAACTGTCATTGTTGTAAATGATAGAACAGTTGTAGGGTACACTTGTGTATTTTTGTGGATCCCTATTAGGTTTTTTTTTAAGTAATATCTATATACAGTGTAACACTTATATCTGACCAGCCATTTTATGTAGTTTTTCGTGTTCATAGGGACATTGAACACGTTAAGTCGGGGGTAATGTGACAACTCGGGGTTTTGTCATACATGCGATATTAATCTATTTCCCTCAATATTGTAGGTTTGCTTTAATCAGTTGGACACTTAATTAATACTCCCGTTAATAATCTTACTTACGGAGTTTTTATCGTGTAAGTCGTCAGGTAATTCGTGTATTGAAACACATGTTCCCGCTACAGAGCGCAGCCATGATGTTTATATGACAGCCGTAAAGCTAGCATGTATGTGAACTGTTTACATGTGCGTAGTTTCGTATTTTTTACTGCCGTAACATTTACATGTTGCAGACGATATTTCTTTTGTGCGTGGTAAAGGTATGTGAGTTAATAGAGTTATGTTGTTGAGTAATCGCAGGGTTTATAGAACTTAAATTATATTTATTATACCATTGTTTATATGTGTTCGAGATTACCAAGGGAATTCCAGCAGTTACCAGCGAATACCAGCAATCGCTTCACGCGACTTAAATCCTATTTTAGCGGGCGATTCAAAACAGTCAGTCTGCGTTCGTCTGCGTCTGTAGTCAGTCGTGTTTGGTTAGGTGGGTGTCTAAGCGATGGACAAAGAGGTGTTTCCTCAGTTCCAAAGCTTGTCATGTATTTATGTGTTAGGTTAGGTATAGTCTTTATGTGTGGGGATTGGTTTATGTAATTTAAAGTGGGATTTTCGGGAATTTGTTCTTGTTACTTGGGACGGACGGGGCATTTTTACAAAATAAGTGAGTTACTGATAGGATCTGATGCTGAGGTTTTTGGTGTACTATCTGATGTTAGATGTTTATTATTATTTAGACAAATAGCAGAATTTATGGGATTATCTAAGGAATATTTTAGAATAATTATTATTATTAAATATTAAGGGATTTTGTTGTATTTTCACAGATTTCTGGAAGCTTTGAAGTTCTTATGAACAAAGTTTAAGTACATGTAGTTTTATTAGGTAGGATTTATTCTGCTGATGTTGAGTATAGTTCCATACACATATGGTTAAAAATGAGTGAGAATTATTTATTAGTTTATTTCTACAAATACTAGTTGAGAGTGATATTACACATTAGTTCAGTAGTTTGATTCCTGTGGTAGATTATTTACCATATTAATGTTAGTGTTAAAGTACCCATGTTAATAGAAAGTTTGTATTTGCCAGTTAAGAATATTTATTGTTGTTATCAGTCAGTAAGTGTTACAGTTTTAGAGAGTGATTCAGGATGTTAGTGAATACATAATTCATTAGTGTGGAACAGATATATAAATAGTTAAGAATGTGAGTTAAGAAACAATGTCATGTAAGAGAGGATGAAATTATTGTCATCAATGGAATCTTTTATGTCTCATAAGTAAATGCCTGATTGTACTGTAATTTGGTATCTTAGTTGTCTCTTAGAAGTTATAAGCTATTCAGGTGTTTAATTTGAGTCGTCAGTTTAGGGTAGTTAGGCAGGAGTCTCCTACCCGTCCTTTATACTATTGTGGCGGTAGCCAAGCTACCACAGGTTATTTTCAAGCTGAGTCAGGATACAGAGTCCTGACCACTTGACCGTCACAATACGTACGACGTCGGACATGTTTATCAGTGACGGAAGTTAGATTAAGTGTGTTCCCATCTAAACGATATACAAACCTTTTCCCTTTTGATTGAAGTAGATGCTTTGAAACATATGGAAAACAGGTCAAGTATTGATGTAGCCATTTTCCGGAGTAAGGACAAGAAAAGGAAATTACTCATTTTAATTAGGTACAAAAACATTTTATTCCCCCAGACATGTAAAAACATTGGAGGGCTGCCAACACAAATACCACGCACCCAAACTCTAAACATTCTGTCAAATAAATTAGTCAGTTACACTAGAAAATAACAATAATAAATATGATACACGTTTTATTTTTGTCAATAACAAAACAGTTCATAAATAATTTTCACTTCATATATACACACCAACACCATCATCATACACCCACACTCACATACATACATATACATACACACATACATACATACATACCTACATACATACATACATACATACATACATACATACATACACACACACACACACACACACACACACACACACACACACACATACATACATACATACATACATACATGCATACATACATAACATAACATACATAGATAACATACGTACATACATACACACACACACACACACACACACACACACATACATACATACATACATACATACATACATACATACATACATAGATAACATACATACATACAGACCCGTGTACGTTCGCTGTTCCGTCTTAAACGCAAACGCTACGGAAGTGCTACGGAAATGCTACGGTAATGCTACGGAAATGCTACGGAAATGGTACGGTAATGCTACGGAAATGGTACGGAAATGGTACGGTAATGCTACGGAAATGCTACGGAAATGCTACGGTGATGCTACGGAAATGCTACGGTTTACGCTCACAAATAATCGACCGTTTCTGAATAAATTATCTGGTTCTTATAAAAAACGGATCCTAGACGAAGCGAACACGTAGAAACGACAGTGCAATGGTGTTTGATGGAGTGAATGTTGTATCGGGAAGTGGAAGAACGTTTTATCAAATTGTACTACTATAGAAAACCTCCGTATGCAAAAAACTGTACAACTTTTAGAAACCGGAAATATTAAGGTCATATAAGGATCTTTCAAATTTAGGAAAATTTATTATTCTCGACAACAAAAGACGATAGCATTTAATTTTAAAATAAAATCACTCTCTACACTAGCGCTGCGGTCGCGTATGTGTTGTCTCTGTGTGTCCGAACTTTATTGTTTTGTTTTTATGTATTTATCTATATTTTCACTGCATTTATTCACTGCATTTGTACTGATAAACCGTAAGGTTTAAGAAATCAAATAATTGAATTGAAAAACTTGTATCAAAGTGTTAATTTAGGTACAGGTAAACAGATCAAGATTTCTGAACACAGATTGACCAGGCTATGAATAGACCCCCTATAGGGCTAATTGTAAAAAGGAGAAACTGACCAGGTGTGGTGATGACTTATACACCTGAGCCCGATGACTCCTAATCAAGTGTATATCCATGGCCATCAGGTGAAGTTGACGGTGGTGGGGAGGGGGATTAGTACCCATGGCAACAGATTAGGGGGACAATTATGTCAAGTACATGTACATGTCTGGCAAGTCTATATATAACAATCACTGGTACATATTACTGGTGTGTATGCATTGACGATTTGTTTAAAAGTCTGATGTCGGATCAGAGGAAACTCTGGCAGGGGAGGGATAAAAACTAAAAACAAGACATCAATAATTATATACTTAAGAATATACAATGTACATGTGCAATCAGATACGTGTATATCACACGTCTGCAATGGAGCGGACTCTGTGTGTTTACTTGATAATGGATAACACTCTGAAAATCTTTATTAATGGACTTGTGTTGTGATCTAACCTTCAGTTGAGTGACAATCAGTAAACCTTTGCACCCAAGGAGAAGTGAGGAGTGCACGATAATTAGTTCACAGCTGTTTTTTTTTTTTTTTTTAACTTATTGTCACAAAGGACATAACCAGGTAATACATTGTTTCAATATATAAAGACTTCAACAGTGTAGAGTGAAGAATCTACCTTTGAAATTAATTTTGATGTTGTATGCGATCATTTTAATCATTTACATGCTTCTATTAAAACACATCAGTTTGTGTCAGAGGCCTAATAATGGCTGACTCAGGTGTACATGTACTTCATGTAAATATTTTGTCGGACAAAATATTAATATTTTAAATTTTTATTGAATGTTAATTCACTAAAGTTTTAGCTTTTACATTGTTATTCGAAACTTGAAAGTTTCTTTTACAGTACATGTCATCTATATGATTTATACATTGTATGTTCTGTCGACAGATCTTGAGACATGTACAAATAAATGTACATGTCCAGGCTACATGTACATAACATTGAAGCCAAACATCTAGGAAAGGCCTGTTGCCAATGGCCAACTGGGCGCAATATGCAACCCTACAGCCTTGAGGACATGCATCCTATCACACCTTACCTGTAAGATGCTGATCAGTCTAGCTCTTTTGTGTCTGGCACATGGTATACCTGGCCAGTTGACCTGTCCCCAATTAACCCCCGGGGTCCTATTATGGCTCATTCTCACTGAGCCAACATATAGAAATTTACCTGTATTACCAGGCCAACATGTCAAATTTTACACCTGAGTGAGTTTAAACTATAGCAGTAGCGTGTTCTTACTTTCATGAGAGAAAATATAAAAATGTCAAATTGAATATGACTTATAAAATGATGACTCAAATGATTCACCCTCTCTTTTACATTTTTTTTTTTCAAAACTTTCCTTTTTGCCGATGATGGTAAATTTTGTAAAGCAGCACGTTATATTTAAGACTCCTATCCGATATTGACAGAGTCTACGACGGGTGTAAAACTTTAAAATGTACGTTTTATATAAAAAAAAATATTGTTATATAACGTTTAGCAACAATAGATATACAACTGAGTATCCCGACAGCTTGGGTGAGGAATCTCTAAAGAAAGAAACACATGCTAAAGACTTGGGTGTATGGGTCACTCCGAATCTTAACTTTTTATTTCATGTTAGATAAGTGGTTGGTAAGGTCATACCAATCTACATATTTGGATTTTCAAAATGTTATTCGCTCTCTGTACATTAGTGCAGTCAGTTAGATTACTGCTCTGAAATATGGTCACCATAGCAAGAAACACTCGTACACCAGATTGAAGTTGTACAGGTTTTATTTTTTATTTTATTATTTTTTTTATTTCTATGTTTTAAATCAAAATTAAACGATAATAGTCTATATTACATGTAAATTTGTACACAATTCAACTTACCTAGTCTGGTATGAAGGCATTAATACATATATTTTTATTCAAATCTGTACATAGTCTGCTTGATCGAACTTTTACAAGATAATACTTTTTAGTTCCACATCTTTTTTTTGACTACATTTGTAGGTCGAGTATCTCAACCTAATGTCCGGGGGGGCTTTTGTCCGTACCTCTCACTTGAGAGATTTATGTCGAACGAAGATTTGTTTTCAGAATTAGGTCTCTTGTTTACTGTTCATAACAAGACTTACTTGATTGTCTGGATGATTTCTATTTTGGACATCAGTTCTATTTCACATGTGTATGCACTTTATATACCGTATTTGCTCTTACTATGTAATTAATTTACTCTTGTTATACTTTATCAGAGACATATATATATATATCACACATGTAATATATGAGTGTAGGACAAAAGCCCCCCCGGACGAAAGCCCCCCCGGACATTAGCCCCCCCGGACAAAAGCCCCTTCATTATAAATTAAGCTGGTATACTTTATATAAATCTGTACTTTTGAAAAACAAAAACTGTATATATACTACTGTTTTTATCTCTGAAATTTGGAGAATAATTGTGTGGAAAATGAAGGTCCTTGGATCAATGTCAGAGCTGCATTATATGTCTGTGGTTAAACATCATAATTTATTTATTCAAACTTTATCTTATTAAGTAAGCTGAACATTTCAGGAAAGCTTATCATTTAAAACAAAATGTCTTGAAGTTTGTACAATAAATTATGATGTTTTCCCACAAACTTACTCACAGTTTCTGTCATATATGTTGCATACTTCAATTAATGAATACAAAAACATGGTGTAGATTTCATAGTTTTTAATTTGTTATTATTCATTACAACACATTAATTTCACTGTTGATACACATGAAGCCATTAATGATATATTTCCTTCGAGGAGAATACAACATCAATGAAAAACCTACTATTGTCCGGGGGGGGGGGGGGGGGGGGGGGGGGGGGGGGGGGGGGGGGGGGGGGGGGGGGGGGGGGGGGGGGGCTTTTTGTCCGTACCTCGTAATATATACGTCTCTGATTTTATCAATTTGTTATCAATTCTGTGATTAGACCTTTGGGTTTTAAAATTGAAATAAATAATGAATAACTCCAAAGATCACGATGACATTCTCATTAAAGTTGGACGTTTTATGAATCAGTCTTTAGCCTTACCTGTAGGCTATAATTATCTCTTATTGTTCTACCTTTCACACCTATATCACTTGGTCCACAAAATACCTTACCTTTAGTTTACCTGTATATACAACATGCTGTGTTGTTTGTATCATTGCTGACAATTAAGTCTAACTACCCTAGTTTACCTGTGTGATACTGTCTGCAGCATTTGTACCCTATACATGTTGCCTGACCAGTGCATATTATATGAAACTGTTTTAAAGGTTAGACTATAGCACAGTAAAGGTAATATTGTTTATTTAACACGATCTTTATCTTGGTTTCCATCGTAATGCGTCGACTACTACTAGGATCCGCCATTCTTTATTACACTAAGATCGATGGACCATGTGACTTGACTTGTTTTTTGTGAGAGTGTTATTTTTTCTATACAAAGATACAGACAGATTTATAGCCGTATCTATGTAATTCTCACCTCCTTACATGTATAACATTATTTGCTGTCGCTACATTTCTTTTTTGACGTTCGGTAAGTATATTTAACTAAATTTCGTTTCGATAAAAAATTCATTCCGCAAAATTTTCTACCGAACGGTTATGAGACGGTCTGTGAGTGAAAATAGGTAAACGCAAATGCTACGGTAATGCTACGGTGAGTGGACGCAAACGGTACGGAAATGGTACGGAAATGGTACGGTAATGCTACGGAAATGCTACGGAAATGGTACGGTTATGCTACGGTAATACTACGGATATGGTACGGTAATGCTACGGAAACGCTACGCTTAAATCGGAACTGCGAACGTACACGGGTCTGTACATACATAGATAACATACATACATAGATAACATACATACATATATAACATAACATAACAAAACATAACATAACATAACATAACATAACACACACACACACAACTACATAACAAATAAACATAACATGTAACATAACATGGAAATTACTCATGATTAAATAATTCCGTCCATATTTACTAATTATATCCTAACCTAAAGAATATTCACCAATGAGCACACACGAACAGGTGACATCATCGATCCAAGCCTATTCACTTATTCATTTTTGATCTCGCACAAACTATTTTGAACAGATACAATTTCGTCATCAAACCTGCACTTCAAAAAAAAAAATGGGGGAAGAAAAAATTTTCAATGAAAAAAGGGGGGGTTTTAAGGTTTATATTTCAAAAAACCTTTTTTTGGGGCACATGTTTTTTTTTAATGGGGAAGACCCCCCCAAAAAAACGGGAA